>NW_026698468.1:0-140794 GCF_030435755.1 Ochotona princeps
GTTGGTGAAGGGCATATTGAAGAAGGATCAGCCGAGTGGTTCTTGTGGGAGAACAACTCCATTTGGCTCACTAACTTCACACACCATCAGGCTTCCAAGCAGCTCTCAAGGAAACTCAGTTTTCATACTCTATGCTTAGTGCCCTTTGAGTGCATTATCTAGGAATGAACCTGGTAGAGCATCCCACAAAAACGAATGCTCCACATGCGGGTTTCACATGCCACCAACTCCACATTCACAGGCAACTTCAGCGCCACAGCCGTTTTCAGATAGCCCTCAATGCAAAGGCTCTAGACGCAAATATTGGTGTGAGAGCTAATTCAATCAAGGAAACATTGCATGTTGGTGCAGGGCATATTGAAGAAGGATCAGCCGAGTGGTTCTTGTGGGAGAACAACTCCATTTGGCTCACTAACTTCACACACCACCAGGCTTCCAAGCAGCTCTCAAGGAAACTCAGTTTTCACACTCTATGCTTAGTGCCCTTTGAGTGCCTAGGACTGAAATGAAGCTTGGAGAGCATCCCACACAAACGAATGCTGCACATGCGGGTTTCACATGCCACCAACTCCACATTCACAGGAAACTTCAGTGCCACAGCCGTTTTCAGATAGCCCTCAATGCAAAGGCTCTAGATGCAAATATTGGTGTGAGAGCTAATTCAATCAAGGAAACACTGCATGTTGGTGAAGGGCGTATTAAAGAAGGATCAGCCGAGTGGTTCTTGTGGGAGAACAACTACATTTGGCCCACTAACTTGACACACCGTCAGGCGTACAAGCAGCTCTCAAGGAAACTCAGTTTTCACACTCTATGCTTAGTGCACTTTGAGTGCCTAGAAGTGAAATGAAGCTTGGTTTGCATCCCACAGAAACGAATGCTCCACATGCGGGTTTCACATGCCACCAACTCCACATTCACAGGCAACTTCAGCGCCACAGCCGTTTTCAAATAGCCCTCAATGCAAAGGCTCTAGACGCAAATATTGGTGTGAGAGCTAATTCAATCTAGGAAACACTGCATGTTGGTGCAGGGCATATTGAAGAAGGATCAGCCGAGTGGTTCTTGTGAGAGAACAACTCCATTTGGCTCACTAACTTCACACACCATCAGGCTTCCAAGCAGCTCTCAAGGAAACTCAGTTTTCACACTCTATGCTTAGTGCACTTTGAGTGCCTAGGAGTGAAATGAAGCTTGGTGAGCATCCCACACAAACGAATGCTCCACATGCGGGTTTCACATGCCACCAACTCCACATTCACAGGCAACTTCAGCGCAACAGCCGTTTTCAGATAGCCCTCAATGCAAAGGCTCTAGATGCAAATATTGGTGTGAGAGCTAATTCAATCAAGGAAACTCTGCATGTTGGTGAAGGGCATATTGAAGAAGGATCAGCCGAGTGGTTCTTGTGGGAGAACAACTCCATTTGGCTCACTAACTTCACACACCATCAGGCTTCCAAGCAGCTGTCAAGGAAACTCAGTTTTCACACTCTATGCTTAGTGCCCTTTGAGTGCATTATCTAGGAATGAACCTGGTAGAGCATCCCACACACACGAATGCTCCACATGCGGGTTTCACATGCCACCAACTCCACATTCTCAGGCAACTTCAGCGCCACAGCCGTTTTCAGATAGCCCTCAATGCAAAGGCTCTAGATGCAAATATTTGTGTGAGAGCTAATTCAATCAAGGAAACACTGCATGTTGGTGAAGCGCATATAGATGAAGAATCAGCCGAGTGGTTGTTGTGGGAGAACAACTCCATTTGGCTCACTAACTTCACACACCATCAGGCTTCCAAGCAGCTCTCAAGGAAACTCAGTTTTCACACTCTATGCTTAGTGCCCTTTGAGTGCCTAGGACTATAATGAAGCTTGGTGAGCATCCCACACAAACGAATGCTCCACATGCGGGTTTCACATGCCACCAACTCCACATTCACAGGCAACTTCAGCGCCACAGCCTTTTTCACATAGCCCTCAATGCAAAGGCTCTAGACGCAAGTATTTTTGTGAGAGCTAATTCAATCAAGGAAACACTGCAAGTTGGTGCAGGGCATATTCAAGAAGGATCAGCCGAGTGGTTCTTGTGGGAGAACAACTCCATTTGGCTCACTAACTTCACACACCATCAGGTTTCCAAGCAGCTCTCAAGGAAACTCAGTTTTCACACTCTATGCTTAGTGCCCTTTGAGTGCCTAGGAGTGAAATGAAGCTTGGTGAGCATCCCACACAAACGAATGCTCCACATGCGGGTTTCACATGCCACCAACTCCACATTCTCAGGCAACTTCAGCGCCACAGCCGTTTTCAAATAGCCCTCAATGCAAAGGCTCTAGACGCAAATATTGGTGTGAGAGCTAATTCAATCAAGGAAACACTGCATGTTGGTGCAGGGCATATTGAAGAAGGATCAGCCGAGTGGTTCTTGTGGGAGAACAACTCCATTTGGCTCACTAACTTCACACACCATCAGGTTTCCAAGCAGCTCTCAAGGAAACTCAGTTTTCACACTCTATGCTTAGTGCCCTTTGAGTGCATTATCTAGGAATGAACCTGGTAGAGCATCCCACACAAACGAATGCTCCACATGCGGGTTTCACATGCCACCAACTCCACATTCTCAGTCAACTTCAGCGCCACAGCCGTTTTCAGATAGCCCTCAATGCAAAGGCTCTAGATGCAAATATTGGTGTGAGAGCTAATTCAATCAAGGAAACACTGCATGTTGGTGAAGGGCATATTGAAGAAGGATCAGCCGAGTGGTTCTTGTGGGAGAACAACTCCATTTGGCTCACTAACTTCACACACCATCAGGCTTCCAAGCAGCTCTCAAGGAAACTCAGTTTTCACACTCTATGCTTAGTGCCCTTTGAGTGCATTATCTAGGAATGAACCTGGTAGAGCATCCCACACACACGAATGCTCCACATGCGGGTTTCACATGCCACCAACTCCACATTCACAGGCAACTTCAGCGCCACAGCCGTTTTCAGATAGCCCTCAATGCAAAGGCTCTAGATGCAAATATTGGTGTGAGAGCTAATTCAATCAAGGAAACACTGCATGTTGGTGAAGCGCATATAGATGAAGAATCATCCGAGTGGTTCTTGTGGGAGAACAACTCCATTTGGCTCACTAACTTCACACACCATCAGGCTTCCAAGCAGCTCCCAAGGAAACTCAGTTTTCACACTCTATGCTTAGTGCCCTTTGAGTGCCTAGGACTGCAATGAAGCTTGGTGAGCATCCCACAGAAACGAATGCTCCACATGCGGGTTTCACATGCCACCAACTCCACATTCTCAGGCAACTTCAGCGCCACAGCCGTTTTCAAACAGCCCTCAATGCAAAGGCTCTAGAGGGAAATATTGGTGTGAGAGCTAATTCAATCAAGGAAACACTGCATGTTGGTGCAGGGCATATTGAAGAAGGATCAGCCGAGTGGTTCTTGTGGGAGAACAACTCCATTTGGCTCACTAACTTCACACACCATCAGGTTTCCAAGCAGCTCTCAAGGAAACTCAGTTTTCACACTCTATGCTTAGTGCACTTTGAGTGCCTAGGAGTGAAAAGAAGCTTGGTGAGCATCCCACACAAACGAATGCTCCACATGCGGGTTTCACATGCCACCAACTCCACATTCTCAGGCAACTTCAGCGCCACAGCCGTTTTCCGATAGCCCTCAATGCAAAGGCTCTAGACGCAAGTATTTTTGTGAGAGCTAATTCAATCAAGGAAACACTGCATGTTGGTGAAGGGCATATTGAAGAAGGATCAGCCGAGTGGTTCTTGTGGGAGAACAACTCCATTTGGCTCACTAACTTCACACAGCATCAGGCTTCCAAGCAGCTCTTAAGGAAACTCAGTTTTCACACTCTATGCTTAGTGCCCTTTGAGTGCATTATCTAGGAATGAACCTGGTAGAGCATCCCAGACAAACGAATGCTCCACATGCCGGTTTCACATGCCACCAACTCCACATTCACAGGCAACTTCAGCGCAACAGCCGTTTTCAGATAGCCCTCAATGCAAAGGCTCTAGATGCAAATATTTGTGTGAGAGCTAATTCAATCAAGGAAACACTGCATGTTGGTGAAGGGCATATTGAAGAAGGATCAGCCGAGTGGTTCTTGTGGGAGAACAACTCCATTTGGCCCACTAACTTCACACACCATCAGGCTTCCAAGCAGCTCTCAAGGAAACTCAGTTTTCACACTCTATGCTTAGTGCCCTTTGAGTGCATTATCTAGGAATGAACCTGGTAGAGCATCCCACACAAACGAATGCTCCACATGCGGGTTTCACATGCCACCAACTCAACATCATCAGGCAACTTCAGCGCCACAGCCGTTTTCAGATAGCCCTCAATGCAAAGGCTCTAGACGCAAATATTGGTGTGAGAGCTAATTCAATCAAGGAAACACTGCATGTTGGTGCAGGGCATATTGGAAAAGGATCAGCCGAGTGGTTCTTGTGGGAGAACAACTCCATTTGGCTCACTAACTTCACACACCATCAGGCTTCCAAGCAGCTCTCAAGGAAACTCAGTTTTCACACTCTATGCTTAGTGCCCTTTGAGTGCATTATCTAGGAATGAACCTGGTAGAGCATCATACACAAATGAATGCTCCACATGCGGGTTTCACATGCCACCAACTCCACATTCACAGGCAACTTCAGCGCCACAGCCGTTTTCAGATAGCCCTCAATGCAAAGGCTCTAGACGCAAATATTGGTGTGAGAGCTAATTCAATCAAGGAAACACTGCATGTTGGTGAAGGGCATATTGAAGAAGGATCAGCCGAGTGGTTCTTGTGGGAGAACAACTCCATTTGGCTCACGAACTTCACACACCATCAGGCTTCCAAGCAGCTCTCAAGGAAACTCAGTTTTCACACTCTATGCTTAGTGCACTTTGAGTGCATTATCTAGGAATGAACCTGGTAGAGCATCCCACACAAACGAATGCTCCGCATGCGGGTTTCACATGCCACCAACTCCACATTCACAGGAAACTACAGCGCCACAGCCGTTTTCAGATAGCCCTCAATGCAAAGGCTCTAGAGGGAAATATTGGTGTGAGAGCTAATTCAATCAAGGAAACACTGCATGTTGGTGAAGGGCATATTGAAGAAGGATCAGCCGAGTGGTTCTTGTGGGAGAACAACTCCATTTGGCTCACTAACTTCACACTCCATCAGGCTTCCAAGCAGCTCTCAAGGAAACTCAGTTTTCACACTCTATGCTTAGTGCCCTTTGAGTGCCTAGGAGTGAAATGAAGCTTGGTGAGCATCCCACAGAAACGAATGCTCCACATGCGGGTTTCACATGCCACCAACTCCACATTCACAGGCAACTTCAGCGCCACAGCCGTTTTCAGATAGCCCTCAATGCAAAGGCTCTAGACGCAAATATTGGTGTGAGAGCTAATTCAATCAAGGAAACACTGCGTGTTGGTGAAGGGCATATTGAAGAAGGATCAGCCGAGTGGTTCTTGTGGGAGAACAACTCCATTTGGCTCACTAACTTCACACACCATCAGGCTTCCAAGCAGCTCTCAAGGAAACTCAGTTTTCAGACTCTATGCTTAGTGCCCTTTGAGTGCATTATCTAGGAATGAACCTGGTAGAGCATCCCACACAAACGAATGCTCCACATGCGCGTTTCACATGTCACCAACTCCACATCCTCAGGCAACTTCAGTGCCACAGTTATTTTCAGATAGCCCTCAATGCAAAGGCTCTAGACGCAAATATTGGTGTGAGAGCTAATTCAATCAAGGAAACACTGCATGTTGGTGAAGGGCATATTGAAGAAGGATCAGCCGAGTGGTTCTTGTGGGAGAACAACTCCATTTGGCTCACTAACTTCACACACCATCAGGCTTCCAAGCAGCTCTCAAGGAAACTCAGTTTTCACCCTCTATGCTTAGTGCCCTTTGAGAGCATTATCTAGGAAAGAACCTGGTAGAGCATCCCACATAAACGCATGCTATACATGCGGGTTTCACATGCCACCAACTCCACATTCTCAGTCAACTTCAGTGCCACAGCCGTTTTCACATAGCCCTCAATGCAAAGGCTCTAGACGCAAATATTGGTGTGAGAGTTAATTCAATCAAGGAAACACTGCATGTTGGTGAAGGGCATATTGAAGAAGGATCAGCCGAGTGGTTCTTGTGGGAGAACAACTCCATTTGGCTCACTAACTTTACACACCATCAGGCTTCCAAGCAGCTCTCAAGGAAACTCAGTTTTCACACTCTATGCTTAGTGCCCTTTGAGTGCCTAGTAGTGAAATGAACCTTGGTGAGCATCCCACACAAACGAATGCTCCACATGCGGGTTTCACATGCCACCAACTCCACATTCACAGGCAACTTCAGCGCCACAGCCGTTTTCAGATAGCCCTCAATGCAAAGGCTCTAGACGCAAATATTGGTGTGAGAGCTAATTCAATCAAGGAAACACTGCATGTTGGTGAAGGGCATATTGAAGAAGGATCAGCCGAGTGGTTCTTGTGGGAGAACAACTCCATTTGGCTCACTAACTTCACACACCATCAGGCTTCCAAGCAGCTCTCAAGGAAACTCAGTTTTCACACTCTATGCATAGTGTCCTTTGAGTGCCTAGGAGTGAAATGAAGCTTGGTGAGCATCCCACAGAAACGAATGCTCCACATGCGGGTTTCACATGACACCAACTCCACATTCACAGGCAACTTCAGCGCCACAGCCGTTTTCAGATAGCCCTCAATGCAAAGGCTCTAGAAGCAAATATTGGTGTGAGAGCTAATTCAATCAAGGAAACACTGCATGTTGGTGAAGGGCATATTGAAGAAGGATCAGCCGAGTGGTTCTTGCGGCAGAAAAACTCCATTTGGCTCACTAACTTCACACACCATCAGGCTTCCAAGCAGCTCTCAAGGAAACTCAGTTTTCACACTCTAAGCTTAGTGCCCTTTCAGTGCATTATGTAGGAATGAACCTGGTAGAGCATCCCACACAAACGAATGCTCCACATGCGGGTTTCACATGCCTCCAACTCCACATTCACAGGCAACTTCAGCGCCACAGCCGTTTTCAGATAGCCCTCAATGCAAAGGCTCTAGACACAAATATTGGTGTGAGAGCTAATTCAACCAAGGAAACACTGCATGTTGGTGAAGGGCATATTGAAGAAGGATCAGCCGAGTGGTTCTTGTGGGAGAACAACTCCATTTGGCTCACTAACTTCACACACCATCAGGCTTCCAAGCAGCTCTCAAGGAAACTCAGTTTTCACACTCTATGCTTAGTGCCCTTTCAGTGCCTAGGACTGAAATGAATCGTGGAGAGCATCCCACACAAACGAATGCTCCACATGCGGGTTTCACATGCCACCAACTCCACATTCACAGGCAACTTCAGCGCCACAGCCGTTTTCACATAGCCCTCAATGCAAAGGCTCTAGACGCAAATATTGGTGTGAGAGCTAATTCAATCAAGGAAACACTGCATGTTGGTGAAGGGCATATTGAAGAAGGATCAGCCGAGTGGTTCTTGTGGGAGAACAACTCCATTTGGCTCACTAACTTCACACACCATCAGGCTTCCAAGCAGCTCTCAAGGAAACTCAGTTTTCACACTCTATGCTTAGTGCCCTTTGAGTGCATTATCTAGGAAGGAACCTGGTAGAGCATCCCACACAAACGAATGCTCCACATGCGGGTTTCACATGCCACCAACTCGAAATTCTCAAGCAACTTCAGCGCCACAGCCGTTTTCAGATAGCCCTCAATGCAAAGCTTCTAGACGCAAATATTGGTGTGAGAGCTAATTCAATCTAGGAAACACTGCATGTTGGTGAAGGGCATATTGAAGAAGAATCAGCCGAGTTGTTCTTGTGGGAGAACAACTCCATTTGGCTCACTAACTTCACACACCATCAGGCTTCCAAGCAGCTCTCAAGGAAACTCAGTTTTCACACTCTATGCTTAGTGCCCTTTGAGTGCCTAGAAGTGAAATGAAGCTTGGTGAGCATCGCACACAAACCAATGCTCCACATGCGGGTTTCACATGCCACCAACTCCACATTCACAGGCAACTTCAGCGCCACAGCCGTTTTCAGATAGCCCTCAATGCAAAGGCTCTAGACACAAATATTGGTGTGAGAGCTAATTCAATCTAGGAAACACTGCATGTTGGTGAAGGGCATATTGAAGAAGGATCAGCCGAGTGGTTCTTGTGGGAGAAGAACTCCATTTGGCTCACTAACTTCACACACCATCAGGCTTCCAAGCAGCTCTCAAGGAAACTCAGTTTTCACACTCTATGCTTAGTGCCCTTTGAGTGCCTAGGACTGAAATGAACCTGGTAGAGCATCCAACACAAACGAATGCTCCACATGCGGGTTTCACATGCCAGCAACTCCACATTCACAGTCAATTTCAGCGCCACAGCCGTTTTCAGATAGCCCTCAATGCAAAGGCTCTAGACGCAAATATTGGTGTGAGAGCTAATTCAATCAAGGAGACACTGCATGTTGGTGAAGGGCATATTGAAGAAGGATCAGCCGAGTGGTTCTTGTGGGAGAACAACTCCATTTGGCTCACTAACTTCACACACCACCAGGCTTCCAAGCAGCTCTCAAGGAAACTCAGTTTTCACACTCTATGCTTAGTGCCCTTTGAGTGCATTATCTAGGAATGAACCTGGTAGAGCATCCCACACAAACGAATGCTGCACATGCGGGTTTCACATGCCACCAACTCCACATTCACAGGCAACTTCAGCGCCACAGCCGTTTTCACATAGCCCTCAATGCAAAGGCTCTAGACGCAAATATTGGTGTGAGAGCTAATTGAATTAAGGAAACACTGCATGTTGGTGAAGGGCATATTGAAGAAGGATCAGCCGAGTGGTTCTTGTGGGAGAACAACTCCATTTGGCTCACTAACTTCACACACCATCAGGCTTCCAAGCAGCTCTCAAGGAAACTCAGTTTTCACACTCTATGCTTAGTGCCCTTTGAGTGCCTAGAAGTGAAATGAAGCTTGGTGAGCATCCCACACAAATGAATGCTCCCCATGCGGGTTTCACATGCCACCAACTCCACATTCACAGGCAACTTCAGTGCCACAGCCGTTTTCAGATAGCCCTCAATGCAAAGCTTCTAGACGCAAATATTGGTGTGAGAGCTAATTCAATCAAGGAAACACTGCATGTTGGTGAAGGGCATATTGAAGAAGGATCAGCCGAGTGGTTCTTGTGGGAGAACAACTCCATTTGGCTCACTAACTTCACACACCATCAGGCTTCCAAGCAGCTCTCAAGGAAACTCAGTTTTCAGACTCTATGCTTAGTGCCCTTTGAGTGCATTATCTAGGAATGAACCTGGTAGTGCATCCCAGACAAACGAATGCTCCACATGCGGGTTTCACATGCCACCAACTCCACATTCTCAGGCAACTTCAGCGCAACAGCCGTTTTCAGATAGCCCTCAATGCAAAGGCTCTAGACGCAAGTATTTTTGTGAGAGCTAATTCAATCAAGGAAACACTGCATGTTGGTGAAGGGCATATTGAAGAAGGATCAGCCGAGTGGTTCTTGTGGGAGAACAACTCCATTTGGCCCACTAACTTCACACACCATCAGGCTTCCAAGCAGCTCTCAAGGAAACTCAGTTTTCATACTCTATGCTTAGTGCCCTTTGAGTGCATTATCTAGGAATGAACCTGGTAGAGCATCCCACACAAACGAATGCTCCACATGCGGGTTTCACATGCCACCAACTCCACATTCACAGGCAACTTCAGCGCCACAGCCGTTTTCAGATAGCCCTCAATGCAAAGGCTCTAGACGCAAATATTGGTGTGAGAGCTAATTCAATCAAGGAAACACTGCATGTTGGTGAAGGGCATATTGAAGAAGGATCAGCCGAGTGGTTCTTGTGGGAGAACAACTCCATTTGGCTCACTAACTTCACACACCACCAGGCTTCCAAGCAGCTCTCAAGGAAACTCAGTTTTCACACTCTATGCTTAGTGCCCTTTGAGTGCCTAGGACTGAAATGAAGCTTGGAGAGCATCCCACACAAACGAATGCTGCACATGCGGGTTTCACATGCCACCAACTCCACATTCACAGGAAACTTCAGTGCCACAGCCGTTTTCAGATAGCCCTCAATGCAAAGGCTCTAGATGCAAATATTGGTGTGAGAGCTAATTCAATCAAGGAAACACTGCATGTTGGTGAAGGGCGTAGTAAAGAAGGATCAGCCGAGTGGTTCTTGTGGGAGAACAACTACATTTGGCCCACTAACTTGACACACCGTCAGGCGTACAAGCAGCTCTCAAGGAAACTCAGTTTTCACACTCTATGCTTAGTGCACTTTGAGTGCCTAGAAGTGAAATGAAGCTTGGTTTGCATCCCACACAAACGAATGCTCCACATGCGGGTTTCACATGCCACCAACTCCACATTCACAGGCAACTTCAGCGCCACAGCCGTTTTCAAATAGCCCTCAATGCAAAGGCTCTAGACGCAAATATTGGTGTGAGAGCTAATTCAATCTAGGAAACACTGCATGTTGGTGCAGGGCATATTGAAGAAGGATCAGCCGGGTGGTTCTTGTGAGAGAACAACTCCATTTGGCTCACTAACTTCACACACCATAAGGCTTCCAAGCAGCTCTCAAGGAAACTCAGTTTTCACACTCTATGCTTAGTGCACTTTGAGTGCCTAGGAGTGAAATGAAGCTTGGTGAGCATCCCACACAAACGAATGCTCCACATGCCGGTTTCACATGCCACCAACTCCACATTCACAGGCAACTTCAGCGCAACAGCCGTTTTCAGATAGCCCTCAATGCAAAGGCTCTAGATGCAAATATTGGTGTGAGAGCTAATTCAATCAAGGAAACTCTGCATGTTGGTGAAGGGCATATTGAAGAAGGATCAGCCGAGTGGTTCTTGTGGGAGAACAACTCCATTTGGCTCACTAACTTCACACACCATCAGGCTTCCAAGCAGCTCTCAAGGAAACTCAGTTTTCACACTCTATGCTTAGTGCCCTTTGAGTGCATTATCTAGGAATGAACCTGGTAGAGCATCCCACACACACGAATGCTCCACATGCGGGTTTCACATGCCACCAACTCCACATTCACAGGCAACTTCAGCGCCACAGCCGTTTTCAGATAGCCCTCAATGCAAAGGGTCTAGATGCAAATATTTGTGTGAGAGCTAATTCAATCAAGGAAACACTGCATGTTGGTGAAGCGCATATAGATGAAGAATCAGCCGAGTGGTTGTTGTGGGAGAACAACTCCATTTGGCTCACTAACTTCACACACCATCAGGCTTCCAAGCAGCTCTCAAGGAAACTCAGTTTTCACACTCTATGCTTAGTGCCCTTTGAGTGCCTAGGACTATAATGAAGCTTGGTGAGCATCCCACACAAACGAATGCTCCACATGCGGGTTTCACATGCCACCAACTCCACATTCACAGGCAACTTCAGCGCCACAGCCTTTTTCACATAGCCCTCAATGCAAAGGCTCTAGACGCAAGTATTTTTGTGAGAGCTAATTCAATCAAGGAAACACTGCAAGTTGGTGCAGGGCATATTCAAGAAGGATCAGCCGAGTGGTTCTTGTGGGAGAACAACTCCATTTGGCTCACTAACTTCACACACCATCAGGTTTCCAAGCAGCTCTCAAGGAAACTCAGTTTTCACACTCTATGCTTAGTGCACTTTGAGTGCCTAGGAGTGAAATGAAGCTTGGTGAGCATCCCACACAAACGAATGCTCCACATGCGGGTTTCACATGCCACCAACTCCACATTCTCAGGCAACTTCAGCGCCACAGCCGTTTTCAAATAGCCCTCAATGCAAAGGCTCTAGACGCAAATATTGGTGTGAGAGCTAATTCAATCAAGGAAACACTGCATGTTGGTGCAGGGCATATTGAAGAAGGATCAGCCGAGTGGTTCTTGTGGGAGAACAACTCCATTTGGCTCACTAACTTCACACACCATCAGGTTTCCAAGCAGCTCTCAAGGAAACTCAGTTTTCACACTCTATGCTTAGTGCCCTTTGAGTGCATTATCTAGGAATGAACCTGGTAGAGCATCCCACACAAACGAATGCTCCACATGCGGGTTTCACATGCCACCAACTCCACATTCACAGGCAACTTCAGCGCCACAGCCGTTTTCAGATAGCCCTCAATGCAAAGGCTCTAGATGCAAATATTGGTGTGAGAGCTAATTCAATCAAGGAAACACTGCATGTTGGTGAAGGGCATATTGAAGAAGGATCAGCCGAGTGGTTCTTGTGGGAGAACAACTCCATTTGGCTCACTAACTTCACACACCATCAGGCTTCCAAGCAGCTCTCAAGGAAACTCAGTTTTCACACTCTATGCTTAGTGCCCTTTGAGTGCATTATCTAGGAATGAACCTGGTAGAGCATCCCACACACACGAATGCTCCACATGCGGGTTTCACATGCCACCAACTCCACATTCACAGGCAACTTCAGCGCCACAGCCGTTTTCAGATAGCCCTCAATGCAAAGGCTCTAGATGCAAATATTGGTGTGAGAGCTAATTCAATCAAGGAAACACTGCATGTTGGTGAAGCGCATATAGATGAAGAATCATCCGAGTGGTTCTTGTGGGAGAACAACTCCATTTGGCTCACTAACTTCACACACCATCAGGCTTCCAAGCAGCTCTCAAGGAAACTCAGTTTTCACACTCTATGCTTAGTGCCCTTTGAGTGCCTAGGACTGCAATGAAGCTTGGTGAGCATCCCACAGAAACGAATGCTCCACATGCGGGTTTCACATGCCACCAACTCCACATTCTCAGGCAACTTCAGCGCCACAGCCGTTTTCAAACAGCCCTCAATGCAAAGGCTCTAGAGGGAAATATTGGTGTGAGAGCTAATTCAATCAAGGAAACACTGCATGTTGGTGCAGGGCATATTGAAGAAGGATCAGCCGAGTGGTTCTTGTGGGAGAACAACTCCATTTGGCTCACTAACTTCACACACCATCAGGTTTCCAAGCAGCTCTCAAGGAAACTCAGTTTTCACACTCTATGCTTAGTGCACTTTGAGTGCCTAGGAGTGAAAAGAAGCTTGGTGAGCATCCCACACAAACGAATGCTCCACATGCGGGTTTCACATGCCACCAACTCCACATTCACAGGCAACTTCAGCGCCACAGCCTTTTTCACATAGCCCTCAATGCAAAGGCTCTAGACGCAAGTATTTTTGTGAGAGCTAATTCAATCAAGGAAACACTGCAAGTTGGTGCAGGGCATATTCAAGAAGGATCAGCCGAGTGGTTCTTGTGGGAGAACAACTCCATTTGGCTCACTAACTTCACACACCATCAGGTTTCCAAGCAGCTCTCAAGGAAACTCAGTTTTCACACTCTATGCTTAGTGCACTTTGAGTGCCTAGGAGTGAAATGAAGCTTGGTGAGCATCCCACACAAACGAATGCTCCACATGCGGGTTTCACATGCCACCAACTCCACATTCTCAGGCAACTTCAGCGCCACAGCCGTTTTCAAATAGCCCTCAATGCAAAGGCTCTAGACGCAAATATTGGTGTGAGAGCTAATTCAATCAAGGAAACACTGCATGTTGGTGCAGGGCATATTGAAGAAGGATCAGCCGAGTGGTTCTTGTGGGAGAACAACTCCATTTGGCTCACTAACTTCACACACCATCAGGTTTCCAAGCAGCTCTCAAGGAAACTCAGTTTTCACACTCTATGCTTAGTGCCCTTTGAGTGCATTATCTAGGAATGAACCTGGTAGAGCATCCCACACAAACGAATGCTCCACATGCGGGTTTCACATGCCACCAACTCCACATTCACAGGCAACTTCAGCGCCACAGCCGTTTTCAGATAGCCCTCAATGCAAAGGCTCTAGATGCAAATATTGGTGTGAGAGCTAATTCAATCAAGGAAACACTGCATGTTGGTGAAGGGCATATTGAAGAAGGATCAGCCGAGTGGTTCTTGTGGGAGAACAACTCCATTTGGCTCACTAACTTCACACACCATCAGGCTTCCAAGCAGCTCTCAAGGAAACTCAGTTTTCACACTCTATGCTTAGTGCCCTTTGAGTGCATTATCTAGGAATGAACCTGGTAGAGCATCCCACACACACGAATGCTCCACATGCGGGTTTCACATGCCACCAACTCCACATTCACAGGCAACTTCAGCGCCACAGCCGTTTTCAGATAGCCCTCAATGCAAAGGCTCTAGATGCAAATATTGGTGTGAGAGCTAATTCAATCAAGGAAACACTGCATGTTGGTGAAGCGCATATAGATGAAGAATCATCCGAGTGGTTCTTGTGGGAGAACAACTCCATTTGGCTCACTAACTTCACACACCATCAGGCTTCCAAGCAGCTCTCAAGGAAACTCAGTTTTCACACTCTATGCTTAGTGCCCTTTGAGTGCCTAGGACTGCAATGAAGCTTGGTGAGCATCCCACAGAAACGAATGCTCCACATGCGGGTTTCACATGCCACCAACTCCACATTCTCAGGCAACTTCAGCGCCACAGCCGTTTTCAAACAGCCCTCAATGCAAAGGCTCTAGAGGGAAATATTGGTGTGAGAGCTAATTCAATCAAGGAAACACTGCATGTTGGTGCAGGGCATATTGAAGAAGGATCAGCCGAGTGGTTCTTGTGGGAGAACAACTCCATTTGGCTCACTAACTTCACACACCATCAGGTTTCCAAGCAGCTCTCAAGGAAACTCAGTTTTCACACTCTATGCTTAGTGCACTTTGAGTGCCTAGGAGTGAAAAGAAGCTTGGTGAGCATCCCACACAAACGAATGCTCCACATGCGGGTTTCACATGCCACCAACTCCACATTCTCAGGCAACTTCAGCGCCACAGCCGTTTTCAGATAGCCCTCAATGCAAAGGCTCTAGACGCAAGTATTTTTGTGAGAGCTAATTCAATCAAGGAAACACTGCATGTTGGTGAAGGGCATATTGAAGAAGGATCAGCCGAGTGGTTCTTGTGGGAGAACAACTCCATTTGGCTCACTAACTTCACACAGCATCAGGCTTCCAAGCAGCTCTTAAGGAAACTCAGTTTTCACACTCTATGCTTAGTGCCCTTTGAGTGCATTATCTAGGAATGAACCTGGTAGAGCATCCCAGACAAACGAATGCTCCACATGCCGGTTTCACATGCCACCAACTCCACATTCACAGGCAACTTCAGCGCAACAGCCGTTTTCAGATAGCCCTCAATGCAAAGGCTCTAGATGCAAATATTTGTGTGAGAGCTAATTCAATCAAGGAAACACTGCATGTTGGTGAAGGGCATATTGAAGAAGGATCAGCCGAGTGGTTCTTGTGGGAGAACAACTCCATTTGGCCCACTAACTTCACACACCATCAGGCTTCCAAGTAGCTCTCAAGGAAACTCAGTTTTCACACTCTATGCTTAGTGCCCTTTGAGTGCATTATCTAGGAATGAACCTGGTAGAGCATCCCACACAAACGAATGCTCCACATGCGGGTTTCACATGCCACCAACTCAACATCATCAGGCAACTTCAGCGCCACAGCCGTTTTCAGATAGCCCTCAATGCAAAGGCTCTAGACGCAAATATTGGTGTGAGAGCTAATTCAATCAAGGAAACACTGCATGTTGGTGCAGGGCATATTGGAAAAGGATCAGCCGAGTGGTTCTTGTGGGAGAACAACTCCATTTGGCTCACTAACTTCACACACCATCAGGCTTCCAAGCAGCTCTCAAGGAAACTCAGTTTTCACACTCTATGCTTAGTGCCCTTTGAGTGCATTATCTAGGAATGAACCTGGTAGAGCATCATACACAAATGAATGCTCCACATGCGGGTTTCACATGCCACCAACTCCACATTCACAGGCAACTTCAGCGCCACAGCCGTTTTCAGATAGCCCTCAATGCAAAGGCTCTAGACGCAAATATTGGTGTGAGAGCTAATTCAATCAAGGAAACACTGCATGTTGGTGAAGGGCATATTGAAGAAGGATCAGCCGAGTGGTTCTTGTGGGAGAACAACTCCATTTGGCTCACTAACTTCACACACCATCAGGCTTCCAAGCAGCTCTCAAGGAAACTCAGTTTTCACACTCTATGCTTAGTGCACTTTGAGTGCATTATCTAGGAATGAACCTGGTAGAGCATCCCACACAAACGAATGCTCCGCATGCGGGTTTCACATGCCACCAACTCCACATTCACAGGAAACTACAGCGCCACAGCCGTTTTCAGATAGCCCTCAATGCAAAGGCTCTAGAGGGAAATATTGGTGTGAGAGCTAATTCAATCAAGGAAACACTGCATGTTGGTGAAGGGCATATTGAAGAAGAATCAGGCGAGTGGTTCTTGTGGGAGAACAACTCCATTTGGCTCACTAACTTCACACACCATCAGGCTTCCAAGCAGCTCTCAAGGAAACTCAGTTTTCACAATCTAGGCTTAGTGCCCTTTGAGAGCATTATCTAAGAATGAACCTGGTAGAGCATCACACAGAAACGCATGCTACACATGCGGGTTTCACATGCCACCAACTCCACATTCTCAGTCAACTTCAGTGCCACAGCCGTTTTCACATAGCCCTCAATGCAAAGGCTCTAGACGCAAATATTGGTGTGAGAGCTAATTCAATCAAGGAAACACTGCATGTTGGTGAAGGGCATATTGAAGAAGGATCAGCCGAGTGGTTCTTGTGGGAGAACAACTCCATTTGGCTCACTAACTTCACACACCTCAGGCTTCCAAGCAGCTCTCAAGGAAACTCAGTTTTCACACTCTATGCTTAGTGCCCTTTGAGTGCATTATCTAGGAAGGAACCTGGTAGAGCATCCCACACAAACGCATGATATACATGCGGGTTTCACATGCCACCAACTCCACATTCACAGGCAACTTCAGCGCCAAAGCCGTTTTCAGATAGCCCTCAATGCAAGGGCTCTAGACGCAAATATTGGTGTGAGAGCTAATTCAATCAAGGAAACACTGCATGTTGGTGAAGGGCATATTGAAGAAGGATCAGCCGAGTGGTTCTTGTGGGAGAACAACTCCATTTGGCTCACTAACTTCACACTCCATCAGGCTTCCAAGCAGCTCTCAAGGAAACTCAGTTTTCACACTCTATGCTTAGTGCCCTTTGAGTGCCTAGGACTGAAATGAACCTGGTAGAGCATCCAACACAAACGAATGCTCCACATGCGGGTTTCACATGCCACCAACTCCACATTCACAGGCAACTTCAGCACCACAGCCGTTTTAGATAGCCCTCAATGCAAAGGCTCTAGACGCAAATATTGGTGTGAGAGCTAATTTAATCAAGGATACAAGCATCTTGGTGAAGGGCATATTGAAGAAGGATCAGCCGAGTGGTTCTTGTGGGAGAACAACTCCATTTGGCTCACTAACTTCACACACCATCAGGCTTCCAAGCAGCTCTCAAGGAAACTCAGTTTTCACACTCTATGCTTAGTGCCCTTTCAGTGCATCATGTAGGAATGATCCTGGTAGAGCATCCCACACAAACGAATGCTCCACATGCGGATTTCACATGCCACCAACTCCACATTCACTGGCAACTTCAGCGCAACAGCCATTTTCACATAGCCCTCAATGCAAAGGCTCTAGATGCAAATATTGGTGCGAGAGCTAATTCAATCAAGGAAACACTGCATGTTGGTGAAGGGCATATTGAAGAAGGATCAGCCGAGTGGTTCTTGTGGGAGAACAACTCCATTTGGCTCACTAACTTCACACACCATCAGGCTTCCAAGCAGCTCTCAAGGAAACTCAGTTTTCACACTCTATGCTTAGTGCCCTTTGAGTGCCTAGGAGTGAAATGAAGCTTGGTCAGCATCGCACACAAACCAATGCTCCACATGCGGGTTTCACATGCCACCAACTCCACATTCACAGGAAACTTCAGCGCCACAGCCGTTTTCAGATAGCCCTCAATGCAAAGGCTCTAGACGCAAATATTGGTGTGAGAGCTAATTCAATCTAGGAAACACTGCATGTTGGTGAAGGGCATATTGAAGAAGGATCAGCCGAGTGGTTCTTGTGGGAGAAGAACTCCATTTGGCTCACTAACTTCACACACCATCAGGCTTCCAAGCAGCTCTCAAGGAAACTCAGTTTTCACACTCTATGCTTAGTGCCCTTTGAGTGCCTAGGACTGAAATGAACCTGGTAGAGCATCCAACACAAACGAATGCTCCACATGCGGGTTTCACATGCCAGCAACTCCACATTCACAGTCAATTTCAGCGCCACAGCCGTTTTCAGATAGCCCTCAATGCAAAGGCTCTAGACGCAAATATTGGTGTGAGACCTAATTCAATCAAGGAGACACTGCATGTTGGTGAAGGGCATATCGAAGAAGGATCAGCCGAGTGGTTCTTGTGGGAGAACAACTCCATTTGGCTCACTAACTTCACACACCACCAGGCTTCCAAGCAGCTCTCAAGGAAACTCAGTTTTCACACTCTATGCTTAGTGCCCTTTGAGTGCATTATCTAGGAATGAACCTGGTAGAGCATCCCACACAAACGAATGCTGCACATGCGGGTTTCACATGCCACCAACTCCACATTCACAGGCAACTTCAGCGCCACAGCCGTTTTCACATAGCCCTCAATGCAAAGGCTCTAGACGCAAATATTGGTGTGAGAGCTAATTCAATTAAGGAAACACTGCATGTTGGTGAAGGGCATATTGAAGAAGGATCAGCCGAGTGGTTCTTGTGGGAGAACAACTCCATTTGGCTCACTAACTTCACACACCATCAGGCTTCCAAGCAGCTCTCAAGGAAACTCAGTTTTCACACTCTATGCTTAGTGCCCTTTGAGTGTCTAGAAGTGAAATGAAGCTTGGTGAGCATCCCATACAAACGAATGCTCCCCATGCGGGTTTCACATGCCACCAACTCCACATTCACAGGCAACTTCAGTGCCTCAGCCGTTTTCAGATAGCCCTCAATGCAAAGCTTCTAGACGCAAATATTGGTGTGAGAGCTAATTCAATCAAGGAAACACTGCATGTTGGTGAAGGGCATATTGAAGAAGGATCAGCCGAGTGGTTCTTGTGGGAGAACAACTCCATTTGGCTCACTAACTTCACACACCATCAGGCTTCCAAGCAGCTCTCAAGGAAACTCAGTTTTCACACTCTATGCTTAGTGCCCTTTGAGTGCATTATCTAGGAATGAACCTGGTAGTGCATCCCAGACAAACGAATGCTCCACATGCGGGTTTCACATGCCACCAACTCCACATTCTCAGGCAACTTCAGCGCAACAGCCGTTTTCAGATAGCCCTCAATGCAAAGGCTCTAGACGCAAGTATTTTTGTGAGAGCTAATTCAATCAAGGATACACTGCATGTTGGTGAAGGGCATATTGAAGAAGGATCAGCCGAGTGGTTCTTGTGGGAGAACAACTCCATTTGGCTCACTAACTTCACACACCATCAGGCTTCCAAGCAGCTCTCAAGGAAACTCAGTTTTCATACTCTATGCTTAGTGCCCTTTGAGTGCATTATCTAGGAATGAACCTGGTAGAGCATCCCACACAAACGAATGCTCCACATGCGGGTTTCACATGCCACCAACTCCACATTCACAGGCAACTTCAGCGCCACAGCCGTTTTCAGATAGCCCTCAATGCAAAGGCTCTAGACGCAAATATTGGTGTGAGAGCTAATTCAATCAAGGAAACATTGCATGTTGGTGCAGGGCATATTGAAGAAGGATCAGCCGAGTGGTTCTTGTGGGAGAACAACTCCATTTGGCTCACTAACTTCACACACCACCAGGCTTCCAAGCAGCTCTCAAGGAAACTCAGTTTTCACACTCTATGCTTAGTGCCCTTTGAGTGCCTAGGACTGAAATGAAGCTTGGAGAGCATCCCACACAAACGAATGCTGCACATGCGGGTTTCACATGCCACCAACTCCACATTCACAGGAAACTTCAGTGCCACAGCCGTTTTCAGATAGCCCTCAATGCAAAGGCTCTAGATGCAAATATTGGTGTGAGAGCTAATTCAATCAAGGAAACACTGCATGTTGGTGAAGGGCGTATTCAAGAAGGATCAGCCGAGTGGTTCTTGTGGGAGAACAACTACATTTGGCCCACTAACTTGACACACCGTCAGGCGTACAAGCAGCTCTCAAGGAAACTCAGTTTTCACACTCTATGCTTAGTGCACTTTGAGTGCCTAGGAGTGAAATGAAGCTTGGTTTGCATCCCACAGAAACGAATGCTCCACATGCGGGTTTCACATGCCACCAACTCCACATTCACAGGCAACTTCAGCGCCACAGCCGTTTTCAAATAGCCCTCAATGCAAAGGCTCTAGACGCAAATATTGGTGTGAGAGCTAATTCAATCTAGGAAACACTGCATGTTGGTGCAGGGCATATTGAAGAAGGATCAGCCGAGTGGTTCTTGTGGGAGAACAACTCCATTTGGCTCACTAACTTCACACACCATCAGGCTTCCAAGCAGCTCTCAAGGAAACTCAGTTTTCACACTCTATGCTTAGTGCACTTTGAGTGCCTAGGAGTGAAATGAAGCTTGGTGAGCATCCCACACAAACGAATGCTCCACATGCGGGTTTCACATGCCACCAACTCCACATTCACAGGCAACTTCAGCGCAACAGCCGTTTTCAGATAGCCCTCAATGCAAAGGCTCTAGATGCAAATATTGGTGTGAGAGCTAATTCAATCAAGGAAACTCTGCATGTTGGTGAAGGGCATATTGAAGAAGGATCAGCCGAGTGGTTCTTGTGGGAGAACAACTCCATTTGGCTCACTAACTTCACACACCATCAGGCTTCCAAGCTGCTGTCAAGGAAACTCAGTTTTCACACTCTATGCTTAGTGCCCTTTGAGTGCATTATCTAGGAATGAACCTGGTAGAGCATCCCACACACACGAATGCTCCACATGCGGGTTTCACATGCCACCAACTCCACATTCACAGGCAACTTCAGCGCCACAGCCGTTTTCAGATAGCCCTCAATGCAAAGGGTCTAGATGCAAATATTTGTGTGAGAGCTAATTCAATCAAGGAAACACTGCATGTTGGTGAAGCGCATATAGATGAAGAATCAGCCGAGTGGTTCTTGTGGGAGAACAACTCCATTTGGCTCACTAACTTCACACACCATCAGGCTTCCAAGCAGCTCTCAAGGAAACTCAGTTTTCACACTCTATGCTTAGTGCCCTTTGAGTGCCTAGGACTATAATGAAGCTTGGTGAGCATCCCACACAAACGAATGCTCCACATGCGGGTTTCACATGCCACCAACTCCACATTCACAGGCAACTTCAGCGCCACAGCCGTTTTCACATAGCCCTCAATGCAAAGGCTCTAGACGCAAGTATTTTTGTGAGAGCTAATTCAATCAAGGAAACACTGCATGTTGGTGAAGGGCATATTGAAGAAGGATCAGCCGAGTGGTTCTTGTGGGAGAACAACTCCATTTGGCTCACTAACTTCACACACCATCAGGTTTCCAAGCAGCTCTCAAGGAAACTCAGTTTTCACACTCTATGCTTAGTGCACTTTGAGTGCCTAGGAGTGAAATGAAGCTTGGTGAGCATCCCACACAAACGAATGCTCCACATGCGGGTTTCACATGCCACCAACTCCACATTCTCAGGCAACTTCAGCGCCACAGCCGTTTTCAAATAGCCCTCAATGCAAAGGCTCTAGACGCAAATATTGGTGTGAGAGCTAATTCAATCAAGGAAACACTGCATGTTGGTGCAGGGCATATTGAAGAAGGATCAGCCGAGTGGTTCTTGTGGGAGAACAACTCCATTTGGCTCACTAACTTCACACACCATCAGGTTTCCAAGCAGCTCTCAAGGAAACTCAGTTTTCACACTCTATGCTTAGTGCACTTTGAGTGCCTAGGAGTGAAATGAAGCTTGGTCAGCATCCCACACAAACGAATGCTCCACATGCGGGTTTCACATGCCACCAACTCCACATTCACAGGCAACTTCAGCGCCACAGCCGTTTTCAGATAGCCCTCAATGCAAAGGCTCTAGATGCAAATATTGGTGTGAGAGCTAATTCAATCAAGGAAACACTGCATCTTGGTGAAGGGCATATTGAAGAAGGATCAGCCGAGTGGTTCTTGTGGGAGAACAACTCCATTTGGCTCACTAACTTCACACACCATCAGGCTTCCAAGCAGCTCTCAAGGAAACTCAGTTTTCACACTCTATGCTTAGTGCCCTTTGAGTGCATTATCTAGGAATGAACCTGGTAGAGCATCCCACACACACGAATGCTCCATATGCGGGTTTCACATGCCACCAACTCCACATTCACAGGCAACTTCAGCGCCACAGCCGTTTTCAAACAGCCCTCAATGCAAAGGCTCTAGAGGGAAATATTGGTGTGAGAGCTAATTCAATCAAGGAAACACTGCATGTTGGTGCAGGGCATATTGAAGAAGGATCAGCCGAGTGGTTCTTGTGGGAGAACAACTCCATTTGGCTCACTAACTTCACACACCATCAGGTTTCCAAGCAGCTCTCAAGGAAACTCAGTTTTCACACTCTATGCTTAGTGCACTTTGAGTGCCTAGGAGTGAAAAGAAGCTTGGTGAGCATCCCACACAAACGAATGCTCCACATGCGGGTTTCACATGCCACCAACTCCACATTCTCAGGCAACTTCAGCGCCACAGCCGTTTTCAGATAGCCCTCAATGCAAAGGCTCTAGACGCAAGTATTTTGTGAGAGCTAATTCAATCAAGGAAACACTGCATGTTGGTGAAGGGCATATTGAAGAAGGATCAGCCGAGTGGTTCTTGTGGGAGAACAACTCCATTTGGCTCACTAACTTCACACAGCATCAGGCTTCCAAGCAGCTCTTAAGGAAACTCAGTTTTCACACTCTATGCTTAGTGCCCTTTGAGTGCATTATCTAGGAATGAACCTGGTAGAGCATCCCAGACAAACGAATGCTCCACATGCGGGTTTCACATGCCACCAACTCCACATTCACAGGCAACTTCAGCGCAACAGCCGTTTTCAGATAGCCCTCAATGCAAAGGGTCTAGATGCAAATATTTGTGTGAGAGCTAATTCAATCAAGGAAACACTGCATGTTGGTGAAGGGCATATTGAAGAAGGATCAGCCGAGTGGTTCTTGTGGGAGAACAACTCCATTTGGCCCACTAACTTCACACACCATCAGGCTTCCAAGTAGCTCTCAAGGAAACTCAGTTTTCACACTCTATGCTTAGTGCCCTTTGAGTGCATTATCTAGGAATGAACCTGGTAGAGCATCGCACACAAACGAATGCTCCACATGCGGGTTTCACATGCCACCAACTCAACATCATCAGGCAACTTCAGCGCCACAGCCGTTTTCAGATAGCCCTCAATGCAAAGGCTCTAGACGCAAATATTGGTGTGAGAGCTAATTCAATCAAGGAAACACTGCATGTTGGTGCAGGGCATACTGGAAAAGGATCAGCCGAGTGGTTCTTGTGGGAGAACAACTCCATTTGGCTCACTAACTTCACACACCATCAGGCTTCCAAGCAGCTCTCAAGGAAACTCAGTTTTCACACTCTATGCTTAGTGCCCTTTGAGTGCATTATCTAGGAATGAACCTGGTAGAGCATCATACACAAATGAATGCTCCACATGCGGGTTTCACATGCCACCAACTCCACATTCACAGGCAACTTCAGCGCCACAGCCGTTTTCAGATAGCCCTCAATGCAAAGGCTCTAGACGCAAATATTGGTGTGAGAGCTAATTCAATCAAGGAAACACTGCATGTTGATGAAGGGCATATTGAAGAAGGATCAGCCGAGTGGTTCTTGTGGGAGAACAACTCCATTTGGCTCACTAACTTCACACACCATCAGGCTTCCAAGCAGCTCTCAAGGAAACTCAGTTTTCACACTCTATGCTTAGTGCACTTTGAGTGCATTATCTAGGAATGAACCTGGTAGAGCATCCCACACAAACGAATGCTCCACATGCGGGTTTCACATGCCACCAACTCCACATTCACAGGAAACTACAGCGCCACAGCCGTTTTCAGATAGCCCTCAATGCAAAGGCTCTAGAGGGAAATATTGGTGTGAGAGCTAATTCAATCAAGGAAACACTGCATGTTGGTGAAGGGCATATTGAAGAAGAATCAGGCGAGTGGTTCTTGTGGGAGAACAACTCCATTTGGCTCACTAACTTCACACACCATCAGGCTTCCAAGCAGCTCTCAAGGAAACTCAGTTTTCACACTCTATGCTTAGTGCCCTTTGAGTGCATTATCTAGGAATGAACCTGGTAGAGCATCCCACACAAACGAATGCTCCACATGCAGGTTTCACATGCCACCAACTCCACATTCACAGGCAACTTCAGCGCCACAGCCGTTTTCACATAGCCCTCAATGCAAAGGCTCTAGACGCAAATATTGGTGTGAGAGTTAATTCAATCAAGGAAACACTGCATGTTGGTGAAGGGCATATTGAAGAAGGATCAGCCGAGTGGTTCTTCTGGGAGAACAACTCCATTTGGCTCACTAACTTCACACACCATCAGGCTTCCAAGCAGCTCTTAAGGAAACTCAGTTTTCACACTCTATGCTTAGTGCCCTTTGAGTGCCTAGGACTGAAATGAAGCTTGGAGAGCATCCCAGACAAACGAATGCTCCACATGCGGGTTTCACATGCCACCAACTCCACATTCTTAGGCAACTTCAGCGCCACAGCCGTTTTCAGATAGCCCTCAATGCAAAGGCTCTAGACGCAAATATTGGTGTGAGAGCTAATTCAATCAAGGCAACACTGCATGTTGGTGAAGGGCATATTGAAGAAGGATCAGCCGAGTGGCTCTTGTGGGAGAACAACTCCATTTGGCTCACTAACTTCACACACCATCAGGCTTCCAAGCAGCTCTCAAGGAAACTCAGTTTTCACACTCTATGCTTAGTGCACTTTGAGTGCATTATCTAGGAATGAACCTGGTAGAGCATCCCACACAAATGAATGCTCCACATGCGGGTTTCACATGCCACCAACTCCACATTCACAGGCAACTTCAGCGCCACAGCCGTTTTCAGATAGCCCTCAATGCAAAGGCTCTAGACGCAAGTATTTTTGTGAGAGCTAATTCAATCAAGGAAACACTGCATGTTGGTGAAGGGCATATTGAAGAAGGATCAGCCGAGTGGCTCTTGTGGGAGAACAACTCCATTTGTCTCACTAACTTCACACACCATCAGGCTTCCAAGCAGCTCTCAAGGAAACTCAGTTTTCACACTCTATGCTTAGTGCCCTTTGAGTGCATTATCTAGGAATGAACCTGGTAGAGCATCCCACACAAACGAATGCTCCACATGCGGGTTTCACATGCCACCAATTCCACATTCACAGGCAACTTCAGCGCCACAGCCGTTTTCACATAGCCCTCAATGCAAAGGCTCTAGACGCAAATATTGGTGTGAGAGCTAATTCAATCAAGGAAACACTGCATGTTGGTGAAGCGCATATAGATGAAGAATCAGCCGAGTGGTTCTTGTGGGAGAACAACTCCATTTGGCTCACTAACTTCACACACCATCAGGCTTCCAAGCAGCTCTCAAGGAAACTCAGTTTTCACACTCTATGCTTAGTGCCCTTTGAGTGCCTAGGACTGAAATGAAGCTTGGTGAGCATCCCACACAAACGAATGCTCCACATGCGGGTTTCACATGCCACCAACTCCACATTCTCAGGCAACTTCAGCGCCACAGCCGTTTTCACATAGCCCTCAATGCAAAGGCTCTAGACGCAAGTATTTTTGTGAGAGCTAATTCAATCAAGGAAACACTGCATGTTGGTGAAGGGCATATTGAAGAAGGATCAGCCGAGTGGTTCTTGTGGGAGAACAACTCCATTTGGCTCACTAACTTCACACACCATCAGGCTTCCAAGCAGCTCTCAAGGAAACTCAGTTTTCACACTCTATGCTTAGTGCCCTTTGAGTGCCTAGGACTGAAATGAAATTGGAGAGCATCCCACACAAACGAATGCTCCACATGCGGGTTTCACATGCCACCAACTCCACATTCACAGGCAACTTCAGTGCCACAGCCGTTTTCAGATAGCCCTCAATGCAAAGGCTCTAGACGCAAATATTGGTGTGAGAGCTAATTCAATCAAGGAAACACTGCATGTTGGTGAAGGGCATATTGAAGAAGGATCAGCCGAGTGGTTCTTGTGGGAGAACAACTCCATTTGGCTCACTAATTTCACACACCATCAGGCTTCCAAGCAGCTCTCAAGGAAACTCAGTTTTCACACTCTATGCTTAGTGCCCTTTGAGTGCATTATCTAGGAATGAACCTGGTAGAGCATCCCACACACACGAATGCTCCACATGCGGGTTTCACATGCCACCAATTAGACATTCTCAGGCAACTTCAGCGCCACAGCCGTTTTCAGATAGCCCTCAATGCAAAGGCTCTAGACGCAAATATTCGTGAGAGAGCTAATTCAATCAAGGAAACACTGCATGTTGGTGAAGGGCATATTGAAGAAGGATCAGCCGAGTGGTTCTTGTGGGAGAACAACTCCATTTGGCTCACTAACTTCACACACCATCAGGTTTCCAAGCAGCTCTCAAGGAAACTCAGTTTTCACACTCTATGCTTAGTGCACTTTGAGTGCCTAGGAGTGAAATGAAGCTTGGTGAGCATCCCACACAAACGAATGCTCCACATGCGGGTTTCACATGCCACCAACTCCACATTCTCAGGCAACTTCAGCGCCACAGCCGTTTTCAGATAGCCCTCAATGCAAAGGCTCTAGACGCAAGTATTTTTGTGAGAGCTAATTCAATCAAGGAAACACTGCATGTTGGTGAAGGGCATATTGAAGAAGGATCAGCCGAGTGGTTCTTGTGGGAGAACAACTCCATTTGGCTCACTAACTTCACACACCATCAGGCTTCCAAGCAGCTCTCAAGGAAACTCAGTTTTCACACTCTATGCTTAGTGCCCTTTGAGTGCATTATCTAGGAATGAACCTGGTAGAGCATCCCACACACACGAATGCTCCACATGCGGGTTTCACATGCCACCAACTCCACATTCACAGGCAACTTCAGCGCCACAGCCGTTTTCAGATAGCCCTCAATGCAAAGGCTCTAGATGCAAATATTGGTGTGAGAGCTAATTCAATCAAGGAAACACTGCATGTTGGTGAAGCGCATATAGATGAAGAATCAGCCGAGTGGTTCTTGTGGGAGAACAACTCCATTTGGCTCACTAACTTCACACACCATCAGGCTTCCAAGCAGCTCTCAAGGAAACTCAGTTTTCACACTCTATGCTTAGTGCCCTTTGAGTGCCTAGGACTGAAATGAAGCTTGGTGAGCATCCCACACAAACGAATGCTCCACATGCGGGTTTCACATGCCACCAACTCCACATTCACAGGCAACTTCAGCGCCACAGCAGTTTTCAGATAGCCCTCAATGCAAAGGCTCTAGACGCAAATATTGGTGTGAGAGCTAATTCAATCAAGGAAACACTGCATGTTGGTGAAGGGCATATTGAAGAAGGATCAGCCGAGTGGTTCTTGTGGGAGAACAACTCCATTTGGCTCACTAACTTCACACACCATCAGGCTTCCAAGCAGCTCTCAAGGAAACTCAGTTTTCACACTCTAGGCGTAGTGATCTTTGAGTGCCTAGGACTGAAATGAAGCTTGGCGAGCATCCCACACAAACAAATGCTCCACATGCGGGTTTCACATGCCACCAATTAGACAATCTCAGGCAACTTCAGCGAAACAGCCGTTTTCAGATAGCCCTCAATGCAAAGCTTCTAGACGCAAATATTGGTGTGAGAGCTAATTCAATCAAGGAAACACTGCATGTTGGTGAAGGGCATATTGAAGAAGGATCAGCCGAGTGGCTCTTGTGGGAGAACAACTCCATTTGTCTCACTAACTTCACACACCATCAGGCTTCCAAGCAGCTCTCAAGGAAACTCAGTTTTCACACTCTATGCTTAGTGCCCTTTGAGTGCATTATCTAGGAATGAACCTGGTAGAGCATCCCACACACACGAATGCTCCACATGCGGGTTTCACATGCCACCAATTCCACATTCACAGGCAACTTCAGCGCCACAGCCGTTTTCACATAGCCCTCAATGCAAAGGCTCTAGACGCAAATATTGGTGTGAGAGCTAATTCAATCAAGGAAACACTGCATGTTGGTGAAGCGCATATAGATGAAGAATCAGCCGAGTGGTTCTTGTGGGAGAACAACTCCATTTGGCTCACTAACTTCACACACCATCAGGCTTCCAAGCAGCTCTCAAGGAAACTCAGTTTTCACACTCTATGCTTAGTGCCCTTTGAGTGCCTAGGACTGAAATGAAGCTTGGTGAGCATCCCACACAAACGAATGCTCCACATGCGGGTTTCACATGCCACCAACTCCACATTCTCAGGCAACTTCAGCGCCACAGCCGTTTTCAGATAGCCCTCAATGCAAAGGCTCTAGACGCAAGTATTTTTGTGAGAGCTAATTCAATCAAGGAAACACTGCATGTTGGTGAAGGGCATATTGAAGAAGGATCAGCCGAGTGGTTCTTGTGGGAGAACAACTCCATTTGGCTCACTAACTTCACACACCATCAGGCTTCCAAGCAGCTCTCAAGGAAACTCAGTTTTCACACTCTATGCTTAGTGCCCTTTGAGTGCCTAGGACTGAAATGAAATTGGAGAGCATCCCACACAAACGAATGCTCCACATGCGGGTTTCACATGCCACCAACTCCACATTCACAGGCAACTTCAGTGCCACAGCCGTTTTCAGATAGCCCTCAATGCAAAGGCTCTAGACGCAAATATTGGTGTGAGAGCTAATTCAATCAAGGAAACACTGCATGTTGGTGAAGGGCATATTGAAGAAGGATCAGCCGAGTGGTTCTTGTGGGAGAACAACTCCATTTGGCTCACTAATTTCACACACCATCAGGCTTCCAAGCAGCTCTCAAGGAAACTCAGTTTTCACACTCTACGCTTAGTGCCCTTTGAGTGCATTATCTAGGAATGAACCTGGTAGAGCATCCCACACACACGAATGCTCCACATGCGGGTTTCACATGCCACCAATTAGACATTCTCAGGCAACTTCAGCGCCACAGCCGTTTTCAGATAGCCCTCAATGCAAAGGCTCTAGACGCAAATATTCGTGAGAGAGCTAATTCAATCAAGGAAACACTGCATGTTGGTGAAGGGCATATTGAAGAAGGATCAGCCGAGTGGTTCTTGTGGGAGAACAACTCCATTTGGCTCACTAACTTCACACACCATCAGGCTTCCAAGCAGCTCTCAAGGAAACTCAGTTTTCACACTCTATGCTTAGTGCCCTTTGAGTGCATTATCTAGGAATGAACCTGGTAGAGCATCCCACACACACGAATGCTCCACATGCGGGTTTCACATGCCACCAACTCCACATTCACAGGCAACTTCAGCGCCACAGCCGTTTTCAGATAGCCCTCAATGCAAAGGCTCTAGATGCAAATATTGGTGTGAGAGCTAATTCAATCAAGGAAACACTGCATGTTGGTGAAGCGCATATAGATGAAGAATCAGCCGAGTGGTTCTTGTGGGAGAACAACTCCATTTGTCTCACTAACTTCACACACCATCAGGCTTCCAAGCAGCTCTCAAGGAAACTCAGTTTTCACACTCTATGCTTAGTGCCCTTTGAGTGCATTATCTAGGAATGAACCTGGTAGAGCATCCCACACAAACGAATGCTCCACATGCCGGTTTCACATGCCACCAACTCCACATTCACAGGCAACTTCAGCGCAACAGCCGTTTTCAAACAGCCCTCAATGCAAAGGCTCTAGAGGGAAATATTGGTGTGAGAGCTAATTCAATCAAGGAAACACTGCATGTTGGTGCAGGGCATATTGAAGAAGGATCAGCTGAGTGGTTCTTGTTGGAGAACAACTCCATTTGTCTCACTAACTTCACACACCATCAGGTTTCCAAGCAGCTCTCAAGGAAACTCAGTTTTCACACTCTATGCTTAGTGCACTTTGAGTGCCTAGGAGTGAAAAGAAGCTTGTTGAGCATCCCACACAAACGAATGCTCCACATGCGGGTTTCACATGCCACCAACTCCACATTCTCAGGCAACTTCAGCGCCACAGCCGTTTTCAGATAGCCCTCAATGCAAAGGCTCTAGACGCAAGTATTTTTGTGAGAGCTAATTCAATCAAGGAAACACTGCATGTTGGTGCAGGGCATATTGAAGAAGGATCAGCCGAGTGGTTCTTGTGGGAGAACAACTCCATTTGGCTCACTAACTTCACACAGCATCAGGCTTCCAAGCAGCTCTTAAGGAAACTCAGTTTTCACACTCTATGCTTAGTGCCCTTTGAGTGCATTATCTAGGAATGAACCTGGTAGAGCATCCCAGACAAACGAATGCTCCACATGCGGGTTTCACATGCCACCAACTCCACATTCACAGGCAACTTCAGCGCAACAGCCGTTTTCAGATAGCCCTCAAAGCAAAGGGTCTAGATGCAAATATTTGTGTGAGAGGTAATTCAATCAAGGAAACACTGCATGTTGGTGAAGGGCATATTGAAGAAGGATCAGCCGAGTGGTTCTTGTGGGAGAACAACTCCATTTGGCCCACTAACTTCACACACCATCAGGCTTCCAATTAGCTCTCAAGGAAACTCAGTTTTCACACTCTATGCTTAGTGCCCTTTGAGTGCATTATCTAGGAATGAACCTGGTAGAGCATCCCACACAAACGAATGCTCCACATGCGGGTTTCACATGCCACCAACTCAACATCATCAGGCAACTTCAGCGCCACAGCCGTTTTCAGATAGCCCTCAATGCAAAGGCTCTAGACGCAAATATTGGTGTGAGAGCTAATTCAATCAAGGAAACACTGCTGTTGGTGCAGGGCATATTGAAGAAGGATCAGCCGAGTGGTTCTTGTGGGAGAACAACTCCATTTGGCTCACTAACTTCACACACCATCAGGCTTCCAAGCAGCTCTCAAGGAAACTCAGTTTTCACACTCTATGCTTAGTGCCCTTTGAGTGCATTATCTAGGAATGAACCTGGTAGAGCATCATACACAAATGAATGCTCCACATGCGGGTTTCACATGCCACCAACTCCACATTCACAGGCAACTTCAGCGCCACAGCCGTTTTCACATAGCCCTCAATGCAAAGGCTCTAGACGCAAATATTTGTGTGAGAGCTAATTCAATCAAGGAAACACTGCATGTTGATGAAGGGCATATTGAAGAAGGATCAGCCGAGTGGTTCTTGTGGGAGAACAACTCCATTTGGCTCACTAACTTCACACACCATCAGGCTTCCAAGCAGCTCTCAAGGAAACTCAGTTTTCACACTCTATGCTTAGTGCCCTTTGAGTGCATTATCTAGGAATGAACCTGGTAGAGCATCCCACACAAACGAATGCTCCGCATGCGGGTTTTACATGCCACCAACTCCACATTCACAGGAAACTACAGCGCCACAGCCGTTTTCAGATAGCCCTCAATGCAAAGGCTCTAGAGGGAAATATTGGTGTGAGAGCTAATTCAATCAAGGAAACACTGCATGTTGGTGAAGGGCATATTGAAGAAGAATCAGGCGAGTGGTTCTTGTGGGAGAACAACTCCATTTGGCTCACTAACTTCACACACCATCAGGCTTCCAAGCAGCTCTCAAGGAAACTCAGTTTTCACACTCTATGCTTAGTGCCCTTTGAGTGCATTATCTAGGAATGAACCTGGTAGAGCATCCCACACAAACGAATGCTCCACATGCAGGTTTCACATGCCACCATCTCCACATTCACAGGCAACTTCAGCGCCACAGCCGTTTTCAGATAGCCCTCAATGCAAAGGCTCTAGACGCAAATATTGGTGTGAGAGTTAATTCAATCAAGGAAACACTGCATGTTGGTGAAGGGCATATTGAAGAAGGATCAGCCGAGTGGTTCTTCTGGGAGAACAACTCCATTTGGCTCACTAACTTCACACACCATCAGGCTTCCAAGCAGCTCTCAAGGAAACTCAGTTTTCACACTCTATGCTTAGTGCCCTTTGAGTGCCTAGGACTGAAATGAAGCTTGGAGAGCATCCCAGACAAACGAATGCTCCACATGCGGGTTTCACATGCCACCAACTCCACATTCACAGGCAACTTCAGCGCCACAGCCGTTTTCAGATAGCCCTCAATGCAAAGGCTCTAGACGCAAATATTGGTGTGAGAGCTAATTCAATCAAGGCAACACTGCATGTTGGTGAAGGGCATATTGAAGAAGGATCAGCCGAGTGGCTCTTGTGGGAGAACAACTCCATTTGGCTCACTAACTTCACACACCATCAGGCTTCCAAGCAGCTCTCAAGGAAACTCAGTTTTCACACTCTATGCTTAGTGCCCTTTGAGTGCATTATCTAGAAATGAACCTGGTAGAGCATCCCACACAAATGAATGCTCCACATGCGGGTTTCACATGCCACCAATTCCACATTCACAGGCAACTTCAGTGCCGCAGCCGTTTTCACATAGCCCTCAATGCAAAGGCTCTAGACGCAAATATTGGTGTGAGAGCTAATTCAATCAAGGAAACACTGCATGTTGGTGAAGGGCATATTGAAGAAGGATCAGCCGAGTGGTTCTTGTGGGAGAACAACTCCATTTGGCTCACTAACTTCACACACCATCAGGCTTCCAAGCAGCTCTCAAGGAAACTCAGTTTTCACACTCTATGCTTAGTGCACTTTGAGTGCCTAGGACTGCAATGAAGCTTGGTGAGCATCCCACAGAAACGAATGCTCCACATGCGGGTTTCACATGCCACCAACTCCACATTTACAGGCAACTTCAGCGCCACAGCCGTTTTCCGATAGCCCTCAATGCAAAGGCTCTAGACGCAAGTATTTTTGTGAGAGCTAATTCAATCAAGGAAACACTGCATGTTGGTGAAGGGCATATTGAAGAAGGATCAGCCGAGTGGTTCTTGTGGGAGAACAACTCCATTTGGCTCACTAACTTCACACACCATCAGGCTTCCAAGCAGCTCTCAAGGAAACTCAGTTTTCACACTCTAGGCGTAGTGATCTTTGAGTGCCTAGGACTGAAATGAAGCTTGGCGAGCATCCCACACAAACAAATGCTCCACATGCGGGTTTCACATGCCACCAATTAGACAATCTCAGGCAACTTCAGCGCCACAGCCGTTTTCAGATAGCCCTCAATGCAAAGCTTCTAGACGCAAATATTGGTGTGAGAGCTAATTCAATCAAGGAAACACTGCATGTTGGTGAAGGGCATATTGAAGAAGGATCAGCCGAGTGGCTCTTGTGGGAGAACAACTCCATTTGTCTCACTAACTTCACACACCATCAGGCTTCCAAGCAGCTCTCAAGGAAACTCAGTTTTCACACTCTATGCTTAGTGCCCTTTGAGTGCATTATCTAGGAATGAACCTGGTAGAGCATCCCACACAAACGAATGCTCCACATGCGGGTTTCACATGCCACCAATTCCACATTCACAGGCAACTTCAGCGCCACAGCCGTTTTCACATAGCCCTCAATGCAAAGGCTCTAGACGAAAATATTGGTGTGAGAGCTAATTCAATCAAGGAAACACTGCATGTTGGTGAAGCGCATATAGATGAAGAATCAGCCGAGTGGTTCTTGTGGGAGAACAACTCCATTTGGCTCACTAACTTCACACACCATCAGGCTTCCAAGCAGCTCTCAAGGAAACTCAGTTTTCACACTCTATGCTTAGTGCCCTTTGAGTGCCTAGGACTGAAATGAAGCTTGGTGAGCATCCCACACAAACGAATGCTCCACATGCGGGTTTCACATGCCACCAACTCCACATTCACAGGCAACTTCAGCGCCACAGCCGTTTTCACATAGCCCTCAATGCAAAGGCTCTAGACGCAAGTATTTTTGTGAGAGCTAATTCAATCAAGGAAACACTGCATGTTGGTGAAGGGCATATTGAAGAAGGATCAGCCGAGTGGTTCTTGTGGGAGAACAACTCCATTTGGCTCACTAACTTCACACACCATCAGGCTTCCAAGCAGCTCTCAAGGAAACTCAGTTTTCACACTCTATGCTTAGTGCCCTTTGAGTGCCTAGGACTGAAATGAAATTGGAGAGCATCCCACACAAACGAATGCTCCACATGCGGGTTTCACATGCCACCAACTCCACATTCACAGGCAACTTCAGTGCCACAGCCGTTTTCAGATAGCCCTCAATGCAAAGGCTCTAGACGCAAATATTGGTGTGAGAGCTAATTCAATCAAGGAAACACTGCATGTTGGTGAAGGGCATATTGAAGAAGGATCAGCCGAGTGGTTCTTGTGGGAGAACAACTCCATTTGGCTCACTAACTTCACACACCATCAGGCTTCCAAGCAGCTCTCAAGGAAACTCAGTTTTCACACTCTATGCTTAGTGCACTTTGAGTGCCTAGGAGTGAAATGAAGCTTGGTGAGCATCCCACACAAACGAATGCTCCACATGCGGGTTTCACATGCCACCAACTCCACATTCTCAGGCAACTTCAGCGCCACAGCCGTTTTCAGATAGCCCTCAATGCAAAGGGTCTAGACGCAAGTATTTTTGTGAGAGCTAATTCAATCAAGGAAACACTGCATGTTGGTGAAGGGCATATTGAAGAAGGATCAGCCGAGTGGTTCTTGTGGGAGAACAACTCCATTTGGCTCACTAACTTCACACACCATCAGGCTTCCATGCAGCTCTTAAGGAAACTCAGTTTTCACACTCTATGCTTAGTGCCCTTTGAGTGCATTATCTAGGAATGAACCTGGTAGAGCATCCCAGACAAACGAATGCTGCACATGCCGGTTTCACATGCCACCAACTCCACATTCACAGGCAACTTCAGCGCAACAGCCGTTTTCAGATAGCCCTCAATGCAAAGGGTCTAGATGCAAATATTTGTGTGAGAGCTAATTCAATCAAGGAAACACTGCATGTTGGTGAAGGGTATATTGAAGAAGGATCAGCCGAGTGGTTCTTGTGGGAGAACAACTCCATTTGGCCCACTAACTTCACACACCATCAGGCTTCCAAGCAGCTCTCAAGGAAACTCAGTTTTCACACTCTATGCTTAGTGCCCTTTGAGTGCATTATCTAGGAATGAACCTGGTAGAGCATCCCACACAAACGAATGCTCCACATGCGGGTTTCACATGCCACCAACTCAACATCATCAGGCAACTTCAGCGCCACAGCCGTTTTCAGATAGCCCTCAATGCAAAGGCTCTAGACGCAAATATTGGTGTGAGAGCTAATTCAATCAAGGAAACACTGCATGTTGGTGCAGGGCATATTGAAGAAGGATCAGCCGAGTGGCTCTTGTGGGAGAACAACTCCATTTGTCTCACTAACTTCACACACCATCAGGCTTCCAAGCAGCTCTCAAGGAAACTCAGTTTTCACACTCTATGCTTAGTGCCCTTTGAGTGCATTATCTAGGAATGAACCTGGTAGAGCATCCCACACACACGAATGCTCCACATGCGGGTTTCACATGCCACCAACTCCACATTCACAGGCAACTTCAGCGCCACAGCCGTTTTCACATAGCCCTCAATGCAAAGGCTCTAGACGCAAATATTGGTGTGAGAGCTAATTCAATCAAGGAAACACTGCATGTTGGTGAAGCGCATATAGATGAAGAATCAGCCGAGTGGTTCTTGTGGGAGAACAACTCCATTTGGCTCACTAACTTCACACACCATCAGGCTTCCAAGCAGCTCTCAAGGAAACTCAGTTTTCACACTCTATGCTTAGTGTCCTTTGAGTGCCTAGGACTGAAATGAAGCTTGGTGAGCATCCCACACAAACGAATGCTCCACATGCGGGTTTCACATGCCACCAACTCCACATTCTCAGGCAACTTCAGCGCCACAGCCGTTTTCAGATAGCCCTCAATGCAAAGGCTCTAGACGCAAGTATTTTTGTGAGAGCTAATTCAATCAAGGAAACACTGCATGTTGGTGAAGGGCATATTGAAGAAGGATCAGCCGAGTGGTTCTTGTGGGAGAACAACTCCATTTGGCTCACTAACTTCACACACCATCAGGCTTCCAAGCAGCTCTCAAGGAAACTCAGTTTTCACACTCTATGCTTAGTGCCCTTTAAGTGCCTAGGACTGAAATGAAATTGGAGAGCATCCCACACAAACGAATGCTCCACATGCGGGTTTCACATGCCACCAACTCCACATTCACAGGCAACTTCAGTGCCACAGCCGTTTTCAGATAGCCCTCAATGCAAAGGCTCTAGACGCAAATATTGGTGTGAGAGCTAATTCAATCAAGGAAACACTGCATGTTGGTGAAGGGCATATTGAAGAAGGATCAGCCGAGTGGTTCTTGTGGGAGAACAACTCCATTTGGCTCACTAATTTCACACACCATCAGGCTTCCAAGCAGCTCTCAAGGAAACTCAGTTTTCACACTCTACGCTTAGTGCCCTTTGAGTGCATTATCTAGGAATGAACCTGGTAGAGCATCCCACACACACGAATGCTCCACATGCGGGTTTCACATGCCACCAATTAGACATTCTCAGGCAACTTCAGCGCCACAGCCGTTTTCAGATAGCCCTCAATGCAAAGGCTCTAGACGCAAATATTCGTGAGAGAGCTAATTCAATCAAGGAAACACTGCATGTTGGTGAAGGGCATATTGAAGAAGGATCAGCCGAGTGGTTCTTGTGGGAGAACAACTCCATTTGGCTCACTAACTTCACACACCATCAGGCTTCCAAGCAGCTCTCAAGGAAACTCAGTTTTCACACTCTATGCTTAGTGCCCTTTGAGTGCATTATCTAGGAATGAACCTGGTAGAGCATCCCACACACACGAATGCTCCACATGCGGGTTTCACATGCCACCAACTCCACATTCACAGGCAACTTCAGCGCCACAGCCGTTTTCAGATAGCCCTCAATGCAAAGGCTCTAGATGCAAATATTGGTGTGAGAGCTAATTCAATCAAGGAAACACTGCATGTTGGTGAAGAGCATATAGATGAAGAATCAGCCGAGTGGTTCTTGTGGGAGAACAACTCCATTTGTCTCACTAACTTCACACACCATCAGGCTTCCAAGCAGCTCTCAAGGAAACTCAGTTTTCACACTCTATGCTTAGTGCACTTTGAGTGCATTATCTAGGAATGAACCTGGTAGAGCATCCCACACAAACGAATGCTCCACATGCCGGTTTCACATGCCACCAACTCCACATTCACAGGCAACTTCAGCGCAACAGCCGTTTTCAAACAGCCCTCAATGCAAAGGCTCTAGAGGGAAATATTGGTGTGAGAGCTAATTCAATCAAGGAAACACTGCATGTTGGTGCAGGGCATATTGAAGAAGGATCAGCCGAGTGGTTCTTGTTGGAGAACAACTCCATTTGGCTCACTAACTTCACACACCATCAGGTTTCCAAGCAGCTCTCAAGGAAACTCAGTTTTCACACTCTATGCTTAGTGCACTTTGAGTGCCTAGGAGTGAAAAGAAGCTTGTTGAGCATCCCACACACACGAATGCTCCACATGCGGGTTTCACATGCCACCAACTCCACATTCTCAGGCAACTTCAGCGCAACAGCCGTTTTCAGATAGCCCTCAATGCAAAGGCTCTAGACGCAAGTATTTTTGTGAGAGCTAATTCAATCAAGGAAACACTGCATGTTGGTGAAGGGCATATTGAAGAAGGATCAGCCGAGTGGTTCTTGTGGGAGAACAACTCCATTTGGCTCACTAACTTCACACAGCATCAGGCTTCCAAGCAGCTCTTAAGGAAACTCAGTTTTCACACTCTATGCTTAGTGCCCTTTGAGTGCATTATCTAGGAATGAACCTGGTAGAGCATCCCAGACAAACGAATGCTCCACATGCGGGTTTCACATGCCACCAACTCCACATTCACAGGCAACTTCAGCGCAACAGCCGTTTTCAGATAGCCCTCAATGCAAAGGGTCTAGATGCAAATATTTGTGTGAGAGCTAATTCAATCAAGGAAACACTGCATGTTGGTGAAGGGCATATTGAAGAAGGATCAGCCGAGTGGTTCTTGTGGGAGAACAACTCCATTTGGCCCACTAACTTCACACACCATCAGGCTTCCAAGCAGCTCTCAAGGAAACTCAGTTTTCACACTCTATGCTTAGTGCCCTTTGAGTGCATTATCTAGGAATGAACCTGGTAGAGCATCCCACACAAACGAATGCTCCACATGCGGGTTTCACATGCCACCAACTCAACATCATCAGGCAACTTCAGCGCCACAGCCGTTTTCAGATAGCCCTCAATGCAAAGGCTCTAGACGCAAATATTGGTGTGAGAGCTAATTCAATCAAGGAAACACTGCTGTTGGTGCAGGGCATATTGAAGAAGGATCAGCCGAGTGGTTCTTGTGGGAGAACAACTCCATTTGGCTCACTAACTTCACACACCATCAGGCTTCCAAGCAGCTCTCAAGGAAACTCAGTTTTCACACTCTATGCTTAGTGCACTTTGAGTGCATTATCTAGGAATGAACCTGGTAGAGCATCCCACACAAACGAATGCTCCGCATGCGGGTTTCACATGCCACCAACTCCACATTCACAGGCAACTTCAGCGCCACAGCCGTTTTCAGATAGCCCTCAATGCAAAGGCTCTAGAGGGAAATATTGGTGTGAGAGCTAATTCAATCAAGGAAACACTGCATGTTGGTGAAGGGCATATTGAAGAAGAATCAGGCGAGTGGTTCTTGTGGGAGAACAACTCCATTTGGCTCACTAACTTCACACACCATCAGGCTTCCAAGCAGCTCTCAAGGAAACTCAGTTTTCACACTCTATGCTTAGTGCCCTTTGAGTGCATTATCTAGGAATGAACCTGGTAGAGCATCCCACACAAACGAATGCTCCACATGCAGGTTTCACATGCCACCATCTCGACATTCACAGGCAACTTCAGCGCCACAGCCGTTTTCAGATAGCCCTCAATGCAAAGGCTCTAGACGCAAATATTGGTGTGAGAGTTAATTCAATCAAGGAAACACTGCATGTTGGTGAAGGGCATATTGAAGAAGGATCAGCCGAGTGGTTCTTCTGGGAGAACAACTCCATTTGGCTCACTAACTTCACACACCATCAGGCTTCCAAGCAGCTCTCAAGGAAACTCAGTTTTCACACTCTATGCTTAGTGCCCTTTGAGTGCCTAGGACTGAAATGAAGCTTGGAGAGCATCCCAGACAAACGAATGCTCCACATGCGGGTTTCACATGCCACCAACTCCACATTCACAGGCAACTTCAGCGCCACAGCCGTTTTCAGATAGCCCTCAATGCAAAGGCTCTAGACGCAAATATTGGTGTGAGAGCTAATTCAATCAAGGCAACACTGCATGTTGGTGAAGGGCATATTGAAGAAGGATCAGCCGAGTGGCTCTTGTGGGAGAACAACTCCATTTGGCTCACTAACTTCACACACCATCAGGCTTCCAAGCAGCTCTCAAGGAAACTCAGTTTTCACACTCTATGCTTAGTGCCCTTTGAGTGCATTATCTAGAAATGAACCTGGTAGAGCATCCCACACAAATGAATGCTCCACATGCGGGTTTCACATGCCACCAATTCCACATTCACAGGCAACTTCAGTGCCGCAGCCGTTTTCACATAGCCCTCAATGCAAAGGCTCTAGACGCAAATATTGGTGTGAGAGCTAATTCAATCAAGGAAACACTGCATGTTGGTGAAGGGCATATTGAAGAAGGATCAGCCGAGTGGTTCTTGTGGGAGAACAACTCCATTTGGCTCACTAACTTCACACACCATCAGGCTTCCAAGCAGCTCTCAAGGAAACTCAGTTTTCACACTCTATGCTTAGTGCACTTTGAGTGCCTAGGACTGCAATGAAGCTTGGTGAGCATCCCACAGAAACGAATGCTCCACATGCGGGTTTCACATGCCACCAACTCCACATTTACAGGCAACTTCAGCGCCACAGCCGTTTTCCGATAGCCCTCAATGCAAAGGCTCTAGACGCAAGTATTTTTGTGAGAGCTAATTCAATCAAGGAAACACTGCATGTTGGTGAAGGGCATATTGAAGAAGGATCAGCCGAGTGGTTCTTGTGGGAGAACAACTCCATTTGGCTCACTAACTTCACACACCATCAGGCTTCCAAGCAGCTCTCAAGGAAACTCAGTTTTCACACTCTATGCTTAGTGCCCTTTGAGTGCCTAGGACTGAAATGAAATTGGAGAGCATCCCACACAAACGAATGCTCCACATGCGGGTTTCACATGCCACCAACTCCACATTCACAGGCAACTTCAGTGCCACAGCCGTTTTCAGATAGCCCTCAATGCAAAGGCTCTAGACGCAAATATTGGTGTGAGAGCTAATTCAATCAAGGAAACACTGCATGTTGGTGAAGGGCATATTGAAGAAGGATCAGCCGAGTGGTTCTTGTGGGAGAACAACTCCATTTGGCTCACTAATTTCACACACCATCAGGCTTCCAAGCAGCTCTCAAGGAAACTCAGTTTTCACACTCTACGCTTAGTGCCCTTTGAGTGCATTATCTAGGAATGAACCTGGTAGAGCATCCCACACACACGAATGCTCCACATGCGGGTTTCACATGCCACCAATTAGACATTCTCAGGCAACTTCAGCGCCACAGCCGTTTTCAGATAGCCCTCAATGCAAAGGCTCTAGACGCAAATATTGGTGTGAGAGCTAATTCAATCAAGGAAACACTGCATGTTGGTGAAGGGCATATTGAAGAAGGATCAGCCGAGTGGTTCTTGTGGGAGAACAACTCCATTTGGCTCACTAACTTCACACACCATCAGGCTTCCAAGCAGCTCTCAAGGAAACTCAGTTTTCACACTCTATGCTTAGTGCCCTTTGAGTGCATTATCTAGGAATGAACCTGGTAGAGCATCCCACACACACGAATGCTCCACATGCGGGTTTCACATGCCACCAACTCCACATTCACAGGCAACTTCAGCGCCACAGCCGTTTTCAGATAGCCCTCAATGCAAAGGCTCTAGATGCAAATATTGGTGTGAGAGCTAATTCAATCAAGGAAACACTGCATGTTGGTGAAGAGCATATAGATGAAGAATCAGCCGAGTGGTTCTTGTGGGAGAACAACTCCATTTGTCTCACTAACTTCACACACCATCAGGCTTCCAAGCAGCTCTCAAGGAAACTCAGTTTTCACACTCTATGCTTAGTGCCCTTTGAGTGCATTATCTAGGAATGAACCTGGTAGAGCATCCCACACAAACGAATGCTCCACATGCCGGTTTCACATGCCACCAACTCCACATTCACAGGCAACTTCAGCGCAACAGCCGTTTTCAAACAGCCCTCAATGCAAAGGCTCTAGAGGGAAATATTGGTGTGAGAGCTAATTCAATCAAGGAAACACTGCATGTTGGTGCAGGGCATATTGAAGAAGGATCAGCCGAGTGGTTCTTGTTGGAGAACAACTCCATTTGGCTCACTAACTTCACACACCATCAGGTTTCCAAGCAGCTCTCAAGGAAACTCAGTTTTCACACTCTATGCTTAGTGCACTTTGAGTGCCTAGGAGTGAAAAGAAGCTTGTTGAGCATCCCACACAAACGAATGCTCCACATGCGGGTTTCACATGCCACCAACTCCACATTCTCAGGCAACTTCAGCGCAACAGCCGTTTTCAGATAGCCCTCAATGCAAAGGCTCTAGACGCAAGTATTTTTGTGAGAGCTAATTCAATCAAGGAAACACTGCATGTTGGTGAAGGGCATATTGAAGAAGAATCAGGCGAGTGGTTCTTGTGGGAGAACAACTCCATTTGGCTCACTAACTTCACACACCATCAGGCTTCCAAGCAGCTCTCAAGGAAACTCAGTTTTCACACTCTATGCTTAGTGCCCTTTGAGTGCATTATCTAGGAATGAACCTGGTAGAGCATCCCACACAAACGAATGCTCCACATGCAGGTTTCACATGCCACCAATTAGACAATCTCAGGCAACTTCAGCGCCACAGCCGTTTTCAGATAGCCCTCAATGCAAAGGCTCTAGACGCAAATATTGGTGTGAGAGTTAATTCAATCAAGGAAACACTGCATGTTGGTGAAGGGCATATTGAAGAAGGATCAGCCGAGTGGTTCTTGTGGGAGAACAACTCCATTTGGCTCACTAACTTCACACACCATCAGGCTTCCAAGCAGCTCTCAAGGAAACTCAGTTTTCACACTCTATGCTTAGTGCCCTTTGAGTGCCTAGGACTGAAATGAAGCTTGGAGAGCATCCCAGACAAACGAATGCTCCACATGCGGGTTTCACATGCCACCAACTCCACATTCACAGGCAACTTCAGCGCCACAGCCGTTTTCAGATAGCCCTCAATGCAAAGGCTCTAGACGCAAATATTGGTGTGAGAGCTAATTCAATCAAGGCAACACTGCATGTTGGTGAAGGGCATATTGAAGAAGGATCAGCCGAGTGGCTCTTGTGGGAGAACAACTCCATTTGTCTCACTAACTTCACACACCATCAGGCTTCCAAGCAGCTCTCAAGGAAACTCAGTTTTCACACTCTATGCTTAGTGCCCTTTGAGTGCATTATCTAGAAATGAACCTGGTAGAGCATCCCACACAAATGAATGCTCCACATGCGGGTTTCACATGCCACCAATTCCACATTCACAGGCAACTTCAGTGCCGCAGCCGTTTTCACATAGCCCTCAATGCAAAGGCTCTAGACGCAAATATTGGTGTGAGAGCTAATTCAATCAAGGAAACACTGCATGTTGGTGAAGGGCATATTGAAGAAGGATCAGCCGAGTGGTTCTTGTGGGAGAACAACTCCATTTGGCTCACTAACTTCACACACCATCAGGCTTCCAAGCAGCTCTCAAGGAAACTCAGTTTTCACACTCTATGCTTAGTGCACTTTGAGTGCCTAGGACTGCAATGAAGCTTGGTGAGCATCCCACAGAAACGAATGCTCCACATGCGGGTTTCACATGCCACCAACTCCACATTTACAGGCAACTTCAGCGCCACAGCCGTTTTCCGATAGCCCTCAATGCAAAGGCTCTAGACGCAAGTATTTTTGTGAGAGCTAATTCAATCAAGGAAACACTGCATGTTGGTGAAGGGCATATTGAAGAAGGATCAGCCGAGTGGTTCTTGTGGGAGAACAACTCCATTTGGCTCACTAACTTCACACACCATCAGGCTTCCAAGCAGCTCTCAAGGAAACTCAGTTTTCACACTCTATGCTTAGTGCCCTTTGAGTGCCTAGGACTGAAATGAAATTGGAGAGCATCCCACACAAACGAATGCTCCACATGCGGGTTTCACATGCCACCAACTCCACATTCACAGGCAACTTCAGTGCCACAGCCGTTTTCAGATAGCCCTCAATGCAAAGGCTCTAGACGCAAATATTGGTGTGAGAGCTAATTCAATCAAGGAAACACTGCATGTTGGTGAAGGGCATATTGAAGAAGGATCAGCCGAGTGGTTCTTGTGGGAGAACAACTCCATTTGGCTCACTAATTTCACACACCATCAGGCTTCCAAGCAGCTCTCAAGGAAACTCAGTTTTCACACTCTACGCTTAGTGCCCTTTGAGTGCATTATCTAGGAATGAACCTGGTAGAGCATCCCACACACACGAATGCTCCACATGCGGGTTTCACATGCCACCAATTAGACATTCTCAGGCAACTTCAGCGCCACAGCCGTTTTCAGATAGCCCTCAATGCAAAGGCTCTAGACGCAAATATTCGTGAGAGAGCTAATTCAATCAAGGAAACACTGCATGTTGGTGAAGGGCATATTGAAGAAGGATCAGCCGAGTGGTTCTTGTGGGAGAACAACTCCATTTGGCTCACTAACTTCACACACCATCAGGCTTCCAAGCAGCTCTCAAGGAAACTCAGTTTTCACACTCTATGCTTAGTGCCCTTTGAGTGCATTATCTAGGAATGAACCTGGTAGAGCATCCCACACACACGAATGCTCCACATGCGGGTTTCACATGCCACCAACTCCACATTCACAGGCAACTTCAGCGCCACAGCCGTTTTCAGATAGCCCTCAATGCAAAGGCTCTAGATGCAAATATTGGTGTGAGAGCTAATTCAATCAAGGAAACACTGCATGTTGGTGAAGAGCATATAGATGAAGAATCAGCCGAGTGGTTCTTGTGGGAGAACAACTCCATTTGTCTCACTAACTTCACACACCATCAGGCTTCCAAGCAGCTCTCAAGGAAACTCAGTTTTCACACTCTATGCTTAGTGCACTTTGAGTGCATTATCTAGGAATGAACCTGGTAGAGCATCCCACACAAACGAATGCTCCACATGCGGGTTTCACATGCCACCAACTCCACATTCACAGGCAACTTCAGCGCAACAGCCGTTTTCAAACAGCCCTCAATGCAAAGGCTCTAGAGGGAAATATTGGTGTGAGAGCTAATTCAATCAAGGAAACACTGCATGTTGGTGCAGGGCATATTGAAGAAGGATCAGCCGAGTGGTTCTTGTTGGAGAACAACTCCATTTGGCTCACTAACTTCACACACCATCAGGTTTCCAAGCAGCTCTCAAGGAAACTCAGTTTTCACACTCTATGCTTAGTGCACTTTGAGTGCCTAGGAGTGAAAAGAAGCTTGTTGAGCATCCCACACAAACGAATGCTCCACATGCGGGTTTCACATGCCACCAACTCCACATTCTCAGGCAACTTCAGCGCAACAGCCGTTTTCAGATAGCCCTCAATGCAAAGGCTCTAGACGCAAGTATTTTTGTGAGAGCTAATTCAATCAAGGAAACACTGCATGTTGGTGAAGGGCATATTGAAGAAGGATCAGCCGAGTGGTTCTTGTGGGAGAACAACTCCATTTGGCTCACTAACTTCACACAGCATCAGGCTTCCAAGCAGCTCTTAAGGAAACTCAGTTTTCACACTCTATGCTTAGTGCCCTTTGAGTGCATTATCTAGGAATGAACCTGGTAGAGCATCCCAGACAAACGAATGCTCCACATGCGGGTTTCACATGCCACCAACTCCACATTCACAGGCAACTTCAGCGCAACAGCCGTTTTCAGATAGCCCTCAATGCAAAGGCTCTAGATGCAAATATTGGTGTGAGAGCTAATTCAATCAAGGAAACACTGCATGTTGGTGAAGGGCATATTGAAGAAGGATCAGCCGAGTGGTTCTTGTGGGAGAACAACTCCATTTGGCCCACTAACTTCACACACCATCAGGCTTCCAAGCAGCTCTCAAGGAAACTCAGTTTTCACACTCTATGCTTAGTGCCCTTTGAGTGCATTATCTAGGAATGAACCTGGTAGAGCATCCCACACAAACGAATGCTCCACATGCGGGTTTCACATGCCACCAACTCAACATCATCAGGCAACTTCAGCGCCACAGCCGTTTTCAGATAGCCCTCAATGCAAAGGCTCTAGACGCAAATATTGGTGTGAGAGCTAATTCAATCAAGGAAACACTGCTGTTGGTGCAGGGCATATTGAAGAAGGATCAGCCGAGTGGTTCTTGTGGGAGAACAACTCCATTTGGCTCACTAACTTCACACACCATCAGGCTTCCAAGCAGCTCTCAAGGAAACTCAGTTTTCACACTCTATGCTTAGTGCACTTTGAGTGCATTATCTAGGAATGAACCTGGTAGAGCATCCCACACAAACGAATGCTCCACATGCGGGTTTCACATGCCACCAACTCCACATTCACAGGCAACTTCAGCGCCACAGCCGTTTTCAGATAGCCCTCAATGCAAAGGCTCTAGAGGGAAATATTGGTGTGAGAGCTAATTCAATCAAGGAAACACTGCATGTTGGTGAAGGGCATATTGAAGAAGAATCAGGAGAGTGGTTCTTGTGGGAGAACAACTCCATTTGGCTCACTAACTTCACACACCATCAGGCTTCCAAGCAGCTCTCAAGGAAACTCAGTTTTCACACTCTATGCTTAGTGCCCTTTGAGTGCATTATCTAGGAATGAACCTGGTAGAGCATCCCACACAAACGAATGCTCCACATGCAGGTTTCACATGCCACCATCTCGACATTCACAGGCAACTTCAGCGCCACAGCCGTTTTCAGATAGCCCTCAATGCAAAGGCTCTAGACGCAAATATTGGTGTGAGAGTTAATTCAATCAAGGAAACACTGCATGTTGGTGAAGGGCATATTGAAGAAGGATCAGCCGAGTGGTTCTTCTGGGAGAACAACTCCATTTGGCTCACTAACTTCACACACCATCAGGCTTCCAAGCAGCTCTCAAGGAAACTCAGTTTTCACACTCTATGCTTAGTGCCCTTTGAGTGCCTAGGACTGAAATGAAGCTTGGAGAGCATCCCAGACAAACGAATGCTCCACATGCGGGTTTCACATGCCACCAACTCCACATTCACAGGCAACTTCAGCGCCACAGCCGTTTTCAGATAGCCCTCAATGCAAAGGCTCTAGACGCAAATATTGGTGTGAGAGCTAATTCAATCAAGGCAACACTGCATGTTGGTGAAGGGCATATTGAAGAAGGATCAGCCGAGTGGCTCTTGTGGGAGAACAACTCCATTTGGCTCACTAACTTCACACACCATCAGGCTTCCAAGCAGCTCTCAAGGAAACTCAGTTTTCACACTCTATGCTTAGTGCCCTTTGAGTGCATTATCTAGAAATGAACCTGGTAGAGCATCCCACACAAATGAATGCTCCACATGCGGGTTTCACATGCCACCAATTCCACATTCACAGGCAACTTCAGTGCCGCAGCCGTTTTCACATAGCCCTCAATGCAAAGGCTCTAGACGCAAATATTGGTGTGAGAGCTAATTCAATCAAGGAAACACTGCATGTTGGTGAAGGGCATATTGAAGAAGGATCAGCCGAGTGGTTCTTGTGGGAGAACAACTCCATTTGGCTCACTAACTTCACACACCATCAGGCTTCCAAGCAGCTCTCAAGGAAACTCAGTTTTCACACTCTATGCTTAGTGCACTTTGAGTGCCTAGGACTGCAATGAAGCTTGGTGAGCATCCCACAGAAACGAATGCTCCACATGCGGGTTTCACATGCCACCAACTCCACATTTACAGGCAACTTCAGCGCCACAGCCGTTTTCCGATAGCCCTCAATGCAAAGGCTCTAGACGCAAGTATTTTTGTGAGAGCTAATTCAATCAAGGAAACACTGCATGTTGGTGAAGGGCATATTGAAGAAGGATCAGCCGAGTGGTTCTTGTGGGAGAACAACTCCATTTGGCTCACTAACTTCACACACCATCAGGCTTCCAAGCAGCTCTCAAGGAAACTCAGTTTTCACACTCTAGGCGTAGTGATCTTTGAGTGCCTAGGACTGAAATGAAGCTTGGCGAGCATCCCACACAAACAAATGCTCCACATGCGGGTTTCACATGCCACCAATTAGACAATCTCAGGCAACTTCAGCGCCACAGCCGTTTTCAGATAGCCCTCAATGCAAAGCTTCTAGACGCAAATATTGGTGTGAGAGCTAATTCAATCAAGGAAACACTGCATGTTGGTGAAGGGCATATTGAAGAAGGATCAGCCGAGTGGCTCTTGTGGGAGAACAACTCCATTTGTCTCACTAACTTCACACACCATCAGGCTTCCAAGCAGCTCTCAAGGAAACTCAGTTTTCAGACTCTATGCTTAGTGCCCTTTGAGTGCATTATCTAGGAATGAACCTGGTAGAGCATCCCACACAAACGAATGCTCCACATGCGGGTTTCACATGCCACCAATTCCACATTCACAGGCAACTTCAGCGCCACAGCCGTTTTCACATAGCCCTCAATGCAAAGGCTCTAGACGAAAATATTGGTGTGAGAGCTAATTCAATCAAGGAAACACTGCATGTTGGTGAAGCGCATATAGATGAAGAATCAGCCGAGTGGTTCTTGTGGGAGAACAACTCCATTTGGCTCACTAACTTCACACACCATCAGGCTTCCAAGCAGCTCTCAAGGAAACTCAGTTTTCACACTCTATGCTTAGTGCCCTTTGAGTGCCTAGGACTGAAATGAAGCTTGGTGAGCATCCCACACAAACGAATGCTCCACATGCGGGTTTCACATGCCACCAACTCCACATTCTCAGGCAACTTCAGCGCCACAGCCGTTTTCACATAGCCCTCAATGCAAAGGCTCTAGACGCAAGTATTTTTGTGAGAGCTAATTCAATCAAGGAAACACTGCATGTTGGTGAAGGGCATATTGAAGAAGGATCAGCCGAGTGGTTCTTGTGGGAGAACAACTCCATTTGGCTCACTAACTTCACACACCATCAGGCTTCCAAGCAGCTCTCAAGGAAACTCAGTTTTCACACTCTATGCTTAGTGCCCTTTGAGTGCCTAGGACTGAAATGAAATTGGAGAGCATCCCACACAAACGAATGCTCCACATGCGGGTTTCACATGCCACCAACTCCACATTCACAGGCAACTTCAGTGCCACAGCCGTTTTCAGATAGCCCTCAATGCAAAGGCTCTAGACGCAAATATTGGTGTGAGAGCTAATTCAATCAAGGAAACACTGCATGTTGGTGAAGGGCATATTGAAGAAGGATCAGCCGAGTGGTTCTTGTGGGAGAACAACTCCATTTGGCTCACTAACTTCACACACCATCAGGCTTCCAAGCAGCTCTCAAGGAAACTCAGTTTTCACACTCTATGCTTAGTGCACTTTGAGTGCCTAGGAGTGAAATGAAGCTTGGTGAGCATCCCACACAAACGAATGCTCCACATGCGGGTTTCACATGCCACCAACTCCACATTCTCAGGCAACTTCAGCGCCACAGCCGTTTTCAGATAGCCCTCAATGCAAAGGGTCTAGACGCAAGTATTTTTGTGAGAGCTAATTCAATCAAGGAAACACTGCATGTTGGTGAAGGGCATATTGAAGAAGGATCAGCCGAGTGGTTCTTGTGGGAGAACAACTCCATTTGGCTCACTAACTTCACACACCATCAGGCTTCCATGCAGCTCTTAAGGAAACTCAGTTTTCACACTCTATGCTTAGTGCCCTTTGAGTGCATTATCTAGGAATGAACCTGGTAGAGCATCCCAGACAAACGAATGCTCCACATGCCGGTTTCACATGCCACCAACTCCACATTCACAGGCAACTTCAGCGCAACAGCCGTTTTCAGATAGCCCTCAATGCAAAGGGTCTAGATGCAAATATTTGTGTGAGAGCTAATTCAATCAAGGAAACACTGCATGTTGGTGAAGGGTATATTGAAGAAGGATCAGCCGAGTGGTTCTTGTGGGAGAACAACTCCATTTGGCCCACTAACTTCACACACCATCAGGCTTCCAAGCAGCTCTCAAGGAAACTCAGTTTTCACACTCTATGCTTAGTGCACTTTGAGTGCATTATCTAGGAATGAACCTGGTAGAGCATCCCACACAAACGAATGCTCCGCATGCGGGTTTCACATGCCACCAACTCCACATTCACAGGCAACTTCAGCGCCACAGCCGTTTTCAGATAGCCCTCAATGCAAAGGCTCTAGAGGGAAATATTGGTGTGAGAGCTAATTCAATCAAGGAAACACTGCATGTTGGTGAAGGGCATATTGAAGAAGAATCAGGCGAGTGGTTCTTGTGGGAGAACAACTCCATTTGGCTCACTAACTTCACACACCATCAGGCTTCCAAGCAGCTCTCAAGGAAACTCAGTTTTCACACTCTATGCTTAGTGCCCTTTGAGTGCATTATCTAGGAATGAACCTGGTAGAGCATCCCACACAAACGAATGCTCCACATGCAGGTTTCACATGCCACCAATTAGACAATCTCAGGCAACTTCAGCGCCACAGCCGTTTTCAGATAGCCCTCAATGCAAAGGCTCTAGACGCAAATATTGGTGTGAGAGTTAATTCAATCAAGGAAACACTGCATGTTGGTGAAGGGCATATTGAAGAAGGATCAGCCGAGTGGTTCTTCTGGGAGAACAACTCCATTTGGCTCACTAACTTCACACACCATCAGGCTTCCAAGCAGCTCTCAAGGAAACTCAGTTTTCACACTCTATGCTTAGTGCCCTTTGAGTGCCTAGGACTGAAATGAAGCTTGGAGAGCATCCCAGACAAACGAATGCTCCACATGCGGGTTTCACATGCCACCAACTCCACATTCACAGGCAACTTCAGCGCCACAGCCGTTTTCAGATAGCCCTCAATGCAAAGGCTCTAGACGCAAATATTGGTGTGAGAGCTAATTCAATCAAGGCAACACTGCATGTTGGTGAAGGGCATATTGAAGAAGGATCAGCCGAGTGGCTCTTGTGGGAGAACAACTCCATTTGGCTCACTAACTTCACACACCATCAGGCTTCCAAGCAGCTCTCAAGGAAACTCAGTTTTCACACTCTATGCTTAGTGCCCTTTGAGTGCATTATCTAGAAATGAACCTGGTAGAGCATCCCACACAAATGAATGCTCCACATGCGGGTTTCACATGCCACCAATTCCACATTCACAGGCAACTTCAGTGCCGCAGCCGTTTTCACATAGCCCTCAATGCAAAGGCTCTAGACGCAAATATTGGTGTGAGAGCTAATTCAATCAAGGAAACACTGCATGTTGGTGAAGGGCATATTGAAGAAGGATCAGCCGAGTGGTTCTTGTGGGAGAACAACTCCATTTGGCTCACTAACTTCACACACCATCAGGCTTCCAAGCAGCTCTCAAGGAAACTCAGTTTTCACACTCTATGCTTAGTGCACTTTGAGTGCCTAGGACTGCAATGAAGCTTGGTGAGCATCCCACACAAACGAATGCTCCACATGCGGGTTTCACATGCCACCAACTCCACATTTACAGGCAACTTCAGCGCCACAGCCGTTTTCCGATAGCCCTCAATGCAAAGGCTCTAGACGCAAGTATTTTTGTGAGAGCTAATTCAATCAAGGAAACACTGCATGTTGGTGAAGGGCATATTGAAGAAGGATCAGCCGAGTGGTTCTTGTGGGAGAACAACTCCATTTGGCTCACTAACTTCACACACCATCAGGCTTCCAAGCAGCTCTCAAGGAAACTCAGTTTTCACACTCTAGGCGTAGTGATCTTTGAGTGCCTAGGACTGAAATGAAGCTTGGCGAGCATCCCACACAAACAAATGCTCCACATGCGGGTTTCACATGCCACCAATTAGACAATCTCAGGCAACTTCAGCGCCACAGCCGTTTTCAGATAGCCCTCAATGCAAAGCTTCTAGACGCAAATATTGGTGTGAGAGCTAATTCAATCAAGGAAACACTGCATGTTGGTGAAGGGCATATTGAAGAAGGATCAGCCGAGTGGCTCTTGTGGGAGAACAACTCCATTTGTCTCACTAACTTCACACACCATCAGGCTTCCAAGCAGCTCTCAAGGAAACTCAGTTTTCACACTCTATGCTTAGTGCCCTTTGAGTGCATTATCTAGGAATGAACCTGGTAGAGCATCCCACACAAACGAATGCTCCACATGCGGGTTTCACATGCCACCAATTCCACATTCACAGGCAACTTCAGCGCCACAGCCGTTTTCACATAGCCCTCAATGCAAAGGCTCTAGACGAAAATATTGGTGTGAGAGCTAATTCAATCAAGGAAACACTGCATGTTGGTGAAGCGCATATAGATGAAGAATCAGCCGAGTGGTTCTTGTGGGAGAACAACTCCATTTGGCTCACTAACTTCACACACCATCAGGCTTCCAAGCAGCTCTCAAGGAAACTCAGTTTTCACACTCTATGCTTAGTGCCCTTTGAGTGCCTAGGACTGAAATGAAGCTTGGTGAGCATCCCACACAAACGAATGCTCCACATGCGGGTTTCACATGCCACCAACTCCACATTCTCAGGCAACTTCAGCGCCACAGCCGTTTTCACATAGCCCTCAATGCAAAGGCTCTAGACGCAAGTATTTTTGTGAGAGCTAATTCAATCAAGGAAACACTGCATGTTGGTGAAGGGCATATTGAAGAAGGATCAGCCGAGTGGTTCTTGTGGGAGAACAACTCCATTTGGCTCACTAACTTCACACACCATCAGGCTTCCAAGCAGCTCTCAAGGAAACTCAGTTTTCACACTCTATGCTTAGTGCCCTTTGAGTGCCTAGGACTGAAATGAAATTGGAGAGCATCCCACACAAACGAATGCTCCACATGCAGGTTTCACATGCCACCAATTAGACAATCTCAGGCAACTTCAGCGCCACAGCCGTTTTCAGATAGCCCTCAATGCAAAGGCTCTAGACGCAAATATTGGTGTGAGAGTTAATTCAATCAAGGAAACACTGCATGTTGGTGAAGGGCATATTGAAGAAGGATCAGCCGAGTGGTTCTTCTGGGAGAACAACTCCATTTGGCTCACTAACTTCACACACCATCAGGCTTCCAAGCAGCTCTCAAGGAAACTCAGTTTTCACACTCTATGCTTAGTGCACTTTGAGTGCCTAGGACTGAAATGAAGCTTGGAGAGCATCCCACACAAACGAATGCTCCACATGCGGGTTTCACATGCCACCAACTCCACATTCACAGGCAACTTCAGCGCCACAGCCGTTTTCAGATAGCCCTCAATGCAAAGGCTCTAGACGCAAATATTGGTGTGAGAGCTAATTCAATCAAGGCAACACTGCATGTTGGTGAAGGGCATATTGAAGAAGGATCAGCCGAGTGGCTCTTGTGGGAGAACAACTCCATTTGGCTCACTAACTTCACACACCATCAGGCTTCCAAGCAGCTCTCAAGGAAACTCAGTTTTCACACTCTATGCTTAGTGCCCTTTGAGTGCATTATCTAGAAATGAACCTGGTAGAGCATCCCACACAAATGAATGCTCCACATGCGGGTTTCACATGCCACCAATTCCACATTCACAGGCAACTTCAGTGCCGCAGCCGTTTTCACATAGCCCTCAATGCAAAGGCTCTAGACGCAAATATTGGTGTGAGAGCTAATTCAATCAAGGAAACACTGCATGTTGGTGAAGGGCATATTGAAGAAGGATCAGCCGAGTGGTTCTTGTGGGAGAACAACTCCATTTGGCTCACTAACTTCACACACCATCAGGCTTCCAAGCAGCTCTCAAGGAAACTCAGTTTTCACACTCTATGCTTAGTGCACTTTGAGTGCCTAGGACTGAAATGAAATTGGAGAGCATCCCACACAAACGAATGCTCCACATGCGGGTTTCACATGCCACCAACTCCACATTCACAGGCAACTTCAGTGCCACAGCCGTTTTCAGATAGCCCTCAATGCAAAGGCTCTAGACGCAAATATTGGTGTGAGAGCTAATTCAATCAAGGAAACACTGCATGTTGGTGAAGGGCATATTGAAGAAGGATCAGCCGAGTGGTTCTTGTGGGAGAACAACTCCATTTGGCTCACTAATTTCACACACCATCAGGCTTCCAAGCAGCTCTCAAGGAAACTCAGTTTTCACACTCTACGCTTAGTGCCCTTTGAGTGCATTATCTAGGAATGAACCTGGTAGAGCATCCCACACACACGAATGCTCCACATGCGGGTTTCACATGCCACCAATTAGACATTCTCAGGCAACTTCAGCGCCACAGCCGTTTTCAGATAGCCCTCAATGCAAAGGCTCTAGACGCAAATATTCGTGAGAGAGCTAATTCAATCAAGGAAACACTGCATGTTGGTGAAGGGCATATTGAAGAAGGATCAGCCGAGTGGTTCTTGTGGGAGAACAACTCCATTTGGCTCACTAACTTCACACACCATCAGGCTTCCAAGCAGCTCTCAAGGAAACTCAGTTTTCACACTCTATGCTTAGTGCCCTTTGAGTGCATTATCTAGGAATGAACCTGGTAGAGCATCCCACACACACGAATGCTCCACATGCGGGTTTCACATGCCACCAACTCCACATTCACAGGCAACTTCAGCGCCACAGCCGTTTTCAGATTGCCCTCAATGCAAAGGCTCTAGATGCAAATATTGGTGTGAGAGCTAATTCAATCAAGGAAACACTGCATGTTGGTGAAGAGCATATAGATGAAGAATCAGCCGAGTGGTTCTTGTGGGAGAACAACTCCATTTGGCTCACTAACTTCACACACCATCAGGCTTCCAAGCAGCTCTCAAGGAAACTCAGTTTTCACACTCTATGCTTAGTGCACTTTGAGTGCATTATCTAGGAATGAACCTGGTAGAGCATCCCACACAAACGAATGCTCCACATGCCGGTTTCACATGCCACCAACTCCACATTCACAGGCAACTTCAGCGCAACAGCCGTTTTCAAACAGCCCTCAATGCAAAGGCTCTAGAGGGAAATATTGGTGTGAGAGCTAATTCAATCAAGGAAACACTGCATGTTGGTGCAGGGCATATTGAAGAAGGATCAGCCGAGTGGTTCTTGTTGGAGAACAACTCCATTTGGCTCACTAACTTCACACACCATCAGGTTTCCAAGCAGCTCTCAAGGAAACTCAGTTTTCACACTCTATGCTTAGTGCACTTTGAGTGCCTAGGAGTGAAAAGAAGCTTGTTGAGCATCCCACACAAACGAATGCTCCACATGCGGGTTTCACATGCCACCAACTCCACATTCTCAGGCAACTTCAGCGCAACAGCCGTTTTCAGATAGCCCTCAATGCAAAGGCTCTAGACGCAAGTATTTTTGTGAGAGCTAATTCAATCAAGGAAACACTGCATGTTGGTGAAGGGCATATTGAAGAAGGATCAGCCGAGTGGTTCTTGTGGGAGAACAACTCCATTTGGCTCACTAACTTCACACAGCATCAGGCTTCCAAGCAGCTCTTAAGGAAACTCAGTTTTCACACTCTATGCTTAGTGCCCTTTGAGTGCATTATCTAGGAATGAACCTGGTAGAGCATCCCAGACAAACGAATGCTCCACATGCGGGTTTCACATGCCACCAACTCCACATTCACAGGCAACTTCAGCGCAACAGCCGTTTTCAGATAGCCCTCAATGCAAAGGGTCTAGATGCAAATATTTGTGTGAGAGCTAATTCAATCAAGGAAACACTGCATGTTGGTGAAGGGCATATTGAAGAAGGATCAGCCGAGTGGTTCTTGTGGGAGAACAACTCCATTTGGCCCACTAACTTCACACACCATCAGGCTTCCAAGCAGCTCTCAAGGAAACTCAGTTTTCACACTCTATGCTTAGTGCCCTTTGAGTGCATTATCTAGGAATGAACCTGGTAGAGCATCCCACACAAACGAATGCTCCACATGCGGGTTTCACATGCCACCAACTCAACATCATCAGGCAACTTCAGCGCCACAGCCGTTTTCAGATAGCCCTCAATGCAAAGCTTCTAGACGCAAATATTGGTGTGAGAGCTAATTCAATCAAGGAAACACTGCATGTTGGTGAAGGGCATATTGAAGAAGGATCAGCCGAGTGGCTCTTGTGGGAGAACAACTCCATTTGTCTCACTAACTTCACACACCATCAGGCTTCCAAGCAGCTCTCAAGGAAACTCAGTTTTCACACTCTATGCTTAGTGCCCTTTGAGTGCATTATCTAGGAATGAACCTGGTAGAGCATCCCACACAAACGAATGCTCCACATGCGGGTTTCACATGCCACCAATTCCACATTCACAGGCAACTTCAGCGCCACAGCCGTTTTCACATAGCCCTCAATGCAAAGGCTCTAGACGAAAATATTGGTGTGAGAGCTAATTCAATCAAGGAAACACTGCATGTTGGTGAAGCGCATATAGATGAAGAATCAGCCGAGTGGTTCTTGTGGGAGAACAACTCCATTTGGCTCACTAACTTCACACACCATCAGGCTTCCAAGCAGCTCTCAAGGAAACTCAGTTTTCACACTCTATGCTTAGTGCCCTTTGAGTGCCTAGGACTGAAATGAAGCTTGGTGAGCATCCCACACAAACGAATGCTCCACATGCGGGTTTCACATGCCACCAACTCCACATTCTCAGGCAACTTCAGCGCCACAGCCGTTTTCACATAGCCCTCAATGCAAAGGCTCTAGACGCAAGTATTTTTGTGAGAGCTAATTCAATCAAGGAAACACTGCATGTTGGTGAAGGGCATATTGAAGAAGGATCAGCCGAGTGGTTCTTGTGGGAGAACAACTCCATTTGGCTCACTAACTTCACACACCATCAGGCTTCCAAGCAGCTCTCAAGGAAACTCAGTTTTCACACTCTATGCTTAGTGCCCTTTGAGTGCCTAGGACTGAAATGAAATTGGAGAGCATCCCACACAAACGAATGCTCCACATGCGGGTTTCACATGCCACCAACTCCACATTCACAGGCAACTTCAGTGCCACAGCCGTTTTCAGATAGCCCTCAATGCAAAGGCTCTAGACGCAAATATTGGTGTGAGAGCTAATTCAATCAAGGAAACACTGCATGTTGGTGAAGGGCATATTGAAGAAGGATCAGCCGAGTGGTTCTTGTGGGAGAACAACTCCATTTGGCTCACTAACTTCACACAGCATCAGGCTTCCAAGCAGCTCTCAAGGAAACTCAGTTTTCACACTCTATGCTTAGTGCACTTTGAGTGCCTAGGAGTGAAATGAAGCTTGGTGAGCATCCCACACAAACGAATGCTCCACATGCGGGTTTCACATGCCACCAACTCCACATTCTCAGGCAACTTCAGCGCCACAGCCGTTTTCAGATAGCCCTCAATGCAAAGGGTCTAGACGCAAGTATTTTTGTGAGAGCTAATTCAATCAAGGAAACACTGCATGTTGGTGAAGGGCATATTGAAGAAGGATCAGCCGAGTGGTTCTTGTGGGAGAACAACTCCATTTGGCTCACTAACTTCACACACCATCAGGCTTCCATGCAGCTCTTAAGGAAACTCAGTTTTCACACTCTATGCTTAGTGCCCTTTGAGTGCATTATCTAGGAATGAACCTGGTAGAGCATCCCAGACAAACGAATGCTCCACATGCCGGTTTCACATGCCACCAACTCCACATTCACAGGCAACTTCAGCGCAACAGCCGTTTTCAGATAGCCCTCAATGCAAAGGGTCTAGATGCAAATATTTGTGTGAGAGCTAATTCAATCAAGGAAACACTGCATGTTGGTGAAGGGTATATTGAAGAAGGATCAGCCGAGTGGTTCTTGTGGGAGAACAACTCCATTTGGCCCACTAACTTCACACACCATCAGGCTTCCAAGCAGCTCTCAAGGAAACTCAGTTTTCACACTCTATGCTTAGTGCCCTTTGAGTGCATTATCTAGGAATGAACCTGGTAGAGCATCCCACACAAACGAATGCTCCACATGCGGGTTTCACATGCCACCAACTCAACATCATCAGGCAACTTCAGCGCCACAGCCGTTTTCAGATAGCCCTCAATGCAAAGGCTCTAGACGCAAATATTGGTGTGAGAGCTAATTCAATCAAGGAAACACTGCATGTTGGTGCAGGGCATATTGGAAAAGGATCAGCCGAGTGGTTCTTGTGGGAGAACAACTCCATTTGGCTCACTAACTTCACACACCATCAGGCTTCCAAGCAGCTCTCAAGGAAACTCAGTTTTCACACTCTATGCTTAGTGCCCTTTGAGTGCATTATCTAGGAATGAACCTGGTACAGCATCATAAACAAATGAATGCTCCACATGCCGGTTTCACATGCCACCAACTCCACATTCACAGGAAACTACAGCGCCACAGCCGTTTTCACATAGCCCTCAATGCAAAGGCTCTAGAGGGAAATATTGGTGTGAGAGCTAATTCAATCAAGGAAACACTGCATGTTGGTGAAGGGCATATTGAAGAAGGATCAGCCGAGTGGTTCTTGTGGGAGAACAACTCCATTTGGCTCACTAACTTCACACACCATCAGGCTTCCAAGCAGCTCTCAAGGAAACTCAGTTTTCACACTCTATGCTTAGTGCACTTTGAGTGCCTAGGACTGCAATGAAGCTTGGTGAGCATCCCACAGAAACGAATGCTCCACATGCGGGTTTCACATGCCACCAACTCCACATTTACAGGCAACTTCAGCGCCACAGCCGTTTTCCGATAGCCCTCAATGCAAAGGCTCTAGACGCAAGTATTTTTGTGAGAGCTAATTCAATCAAGGAAACACTGCATGTTGGTGAAGGGCATATTGAAGAACGATCAGCCGAGTGGTTCTTGTGGGAGAACAACTCCATTTGGCTCACTAACTTCACACACCATCAGGCTTCCAAGCAGCTCTCAAGGAAACTCAGTTTTCATACTCTATGCTTAGTGCCCTTTGAGTGCATTATCTAGGAATGAACCTGGTAGAGCATCCCAGACAAACGAATGCTCCACATGCGGGTTTCACATGCCACCAACTCCACATTCACAGGCAACTTCAGCGCCACAGCCGTTTTCAGATAGCCCTCAATGCAAAGGCTCTAGACGCAAATAGTGGTGTGAGAGCTAATTCAATCAAGGAAACACTGCATGTTGGTGAAGGGCATATTGAAGAAGGATCAGCCGAGTGGTTCTTGTGGGAGAACAACTCCATTTGGCTCACTAACTTCACACACCATCAGGCTTCCAAGCAGCTCTCAAGGAAACTCAGTTTTCACACTCTAGGCGTAGTGATCTTTGAGTGCCTAGGACTGAAATGAAGCTTGGCGAGCATCCCACACAAACAAATGCTCCACATGCGGGTTTCACATGCCACCAATTAGACAATCTCAGGCAACTTCAGCGCCACAGCCGTTTTCAGATAGCCCTCAATGCAAAGCTTCTAGACGCAAATATTGGTGTGAGAGCTAATTCAATCAAGGAAACACTGCATGTTGGTGAAGGGCATATTGAAGAAGGATCAGCCGAGTGGCTCTTGTGGGAGAACAACTCCATTTGTCTCACTAACTTCACACACCATCAGGCTTCCAAGCAGCTCTCAAGGAAACTCAGTTTTCACACTCTATGCTTAGTGCCCTTTGAGTGCATTATCTAGGAATGAACCTGGTAGAGCATCCCACACAAACGAATGCTCCACATGCGGGTTTCACATGCCACCAATTCCACATTCACAGGCAACTTCAGCGCCACAGCCGTTTTCACATAGCCCTCAATGCAAAGGCTCTAGACGCAAATATTGGTGTGAGAGCTAATTCAATCAAGGAAACACTGCATGTTGGTGAAGCGCATATAGATGAAGAATCAGTCGAGTGGTTCTTGTGGGAGAACAACTCCATTTGGCTCACTAACTTCACACACCATCAGGCTTCCAAGCAGCTCTCAAGGAAACTCAGTTTTCACACTCTATGCTTAGTGCCCTTTGAGTGCCTAGGACTGAAATGAAATTGGAGAGCATCCCACACAAACGAATGCTCCACATGCAGGTTTCACATGCCACCAACTCCACATTCACAGGCAACTTCAGTGCCACAGCCGTTTTCAGATAGCCCTCAATGCAAAGGCTCTAGACGCAAATATTGGTGTGAGAGCTAATTCAATCAAGGAAACACTGCATGTTGGTGAAGGGCATATTGAAGAAGGATCAGCCGAGTGGTTCTTGTGGGAGAACAACTCCATTTGGCTCACTAACTTCACACACCATCAGGCTTCCAAGCAGCTCTCAAGGAAACTCAGTTTTCACACTCTATGCTTAGTGCACTTTGAGTGCCTAGGAGTGAAATGAAGCTTGGTGAGCATCCCACACAAACGAATGCTCCACATGCGGGTTTCACATGCCACCAACTCCACATTCTCAGGCAACTTCAGCGCCACAGCCGTTTTCAGATAGCCCTCAATGCAAAGGGTCTAGACGCAAGTATTTTTGTGAGAGCTAATTCAATCAAGGAAACACTGCATGTTGGTGAAGGGCATATTGAAGAAGGATCAGCCGAGTGGTTCTTGTGGGAGAACAACTCCATTTGGCTCACTAACTTCACACACCATCAGGCTTCCATGCAGCTCTTAAGGAAACTCAGTTTTCACACTCTATGCTTAGTGCCCTTTGAGTGCATTATCTAGGAATGAACCTGGTAGAGCATCCCAGACAAACGAATGCTCCACATGCCGGTTTCACATGCCACCAACTCCACATTCACAGGCAACTTCAGCGCAACAGCCGTTTTCAGATAGCCCTCAATGCAAAGGGTCTAGATGCAAATATTTGTGTGAGAGCTAATTCAATCAAGGAAACACTGCATGTTGGTGAAGGGTATATTGAAGAAGGATCAGCCGAGTGGTTCTTGTGGGAGAACAACTCCATTTGGCCCACTAACTTCACACACCATCAGGCTTCCAAGCAGCTCTCAAGGAAACTCAGTTTTCACACTCTATGCTTAGTGCCCTTTGAGTGCATTATCTAGGAATGAACCTGGTAGAGCATCCCACACAAACGAATGCTCCACATGCGGGTTTCACATGCCACCAACTCAACATCATCAGGCAACTTCAGCGCCACAGCCGTTTTCAGATAGCCCTCAATGCAAAGGCTCTAGACGCAAATATTGGTGTGAGAGCTAATTCAATCAAGGAAACATTGCATGTTGGTGCAGGGCATATTGGAAAAGGATCAGCCGAGTGGTTCTTGTGGGAGAACAACTCCATTTGGCTCACTAACTTCACACACCATCAGGCTTCCAAGCAGCTCTCAAGGAAACTCAGTTTTCACACTCTATGCTTAGTGCCCTTTGAGTGCATTATCTAGGAATGAACCTGGTAGAGCATCATAAACAAATGAATGCTCCACATGCGGGTTTCACATGCCACCAACTCCACATTCACAGGAAACTACAGCGCCACAGCCGTTTTCAGATAGCCCTCAATGCAAAGGCTCTAGAGGGAAATATTGGTGTGAGAGCTAATTCAATCAAGGAAACACTGCATGTTGGTGAAGGGCATATTGAAGAAGGATCAGCCGAGTGGTTCTTGTGGGAGAACAACTCCATTTGGCTCACTAACTTCACACACCATCAGGCTTCCAAGCAGCTCTCAAGGAAACTCAGTTTTCACACTCTATGCTTAGTGCACTTTGAGTGCCTAGGACTGCAATGAAGCTTGGTGAGCATCCCACACAAACAAATGCTCCACATGCGGGTTTCACATGCCACCAATTAGACAATCTCAGGCAACTTCAGCGCCACAGCCGTTTTCAGATAGCCCTCAATGCAAAGCTTCTAGACGCAAATATTGGTGTGAGAGCTAATTCAATCAAGGAAACACTGCATGTTGGTGAAGGGCATATTGAAGAAGGATCAGCCGAGTGGCTCTTGTGGGAGAACAACTCCATTTGTCTCACTAACTTCACACACCATCAGGCTTCCAAGCAGCTCTCAAGGAAACTCAGTTTTCACACTCTATGCTTAGTGCCCTTTGAGTGCATTATCTAGGAATGAACCTGGTAGAGCATCCCACACAAACGAATGCTCCACATGCGGGTTTCACATGCCACCAATTCCACATTCACAGGCAACTTCAGCGCCACAGCCGTTTTCACATAGCCCTCAATGCAAAGGCTCTAGACGCAAATATTGGTGTGAGAGCTAATTCAATCAAGGAAACACTGCATGTTGGTGAAGCGCATATAGATGAAGAATCAGCCGAGTGGTTCTTGTGGGAGAACAACTCCATTTGGCTCACTAACTTCACACACCATCAGGCTTCCAAGCAGCTCTCAAGGAAACTCAGTTTTCACACTCTATGCTTAGTGCCCTTTGAGTGCCTAGGACTGAAATGAAGCTTGGTGAGCATCCCACACAAACGAATGCTCCACATGCGGGTTTCACATGCCACCAACTCCACATTCTCAGGCAACTTCAGCGCCACAGCCGTTTTCACATAGCCCACAATGCAAAGGCTCTAGACGCAAGTATTTTTGTGAGAGCTAATTCAATCAAGGAAACACTGCATGTTGGTGAAGGGCATATTGAAGAAGGATCAGCCGAGTGGTTCTTGTGGGAGAACAACTCCATTTGGCTCACTAACTTCACACACCATCAGGCTTCCAAGCAGCTCTCAAGGAAACTCAGTTTTCACACTCTATGCTTAGTGCCCTTTGAGTGCCTAGGACTGAAATGAAATTGGAGAGCATCCCACACAAACGAATGCTCCACATGCGGGTTTCACATGCCACCAACTCCACATTCACAGGCAACTTCAGTGCCACAGCCGTTTTCAGATAGCCCTCAATGCAAAGGCTCTAGACGCAAATATTGGTGTGAGAGCTAATTCAATCAAGGAAACACTGCATGTTGGTGAAGGGCATATTGAAGAAGGATCAGCCGAGTGGTTCTTGTGGGAGAACAACTCCATTTGGCTCACTAATTTCACACACCATCAGGCTTCCAAGCAGCTCTCAAGGAAACTCAGTTTTCACACTCTATGCTTAGTGCCCTTTGAGTGCATTATCTAGGAATGAACCTGGTAGAGCATCCCACACACACGAATGCTCCACATGCGGGTTTCACATGCCACCAATTAGACATTCTCAGGCAACTTCAGCGCCACAGCCGTTTTCAGATAGCCCTCAATGCAAAGGCTCTAGACGCAAATATTCGTGAGAGAGCTAATTCAATCAAGGAAACACTGCATGTTGGTGAAGGGCATATTGAAGAAGGATCAGCCGAGTGGTTCTTGTGGGAGAACAACTCCATTTGGCTCACTAACTTCACACACCATCAGGTTTCCAAGCAGCTCTCAAGGAAACTCAGTTTTCACACTCTATGCTTAGTGCACTTTGAGTGCCTAGGAGTGAAATGAAGCTTGGTGAGCATCCCACACAAACGAATGCTCCACATGCGGGTTTCACATGCCACCAACTCCACATTCTCAGGCAACTTCAGCGCCACAGCCGTTTTCAGATAGCCCTCAATGCAAAGGCTCTAGACGCAAGTATTTTTGTGAGAGCTAATTCAATCAAGGAAACACTGCATGTTGGTGAAGGGCATATTGAAGAAGGATCAGCCGAGTGGTTCTTGTGGGAGAACAACTCCATTTGGCTCACTAACTTCACACACCATCAGGCTTCCATGCAGCTCTTAAGGAAACTCAGTTTTCACACTCTATGCTTAGTGCCCTTTGAGTGCATTATCTAGGAATGAACCTGGTAGAGCATCCCAGACAAACGAATGCTCCACATGCCGGTTTCACATGCCACCAACTCCACATTCACAGGCAACTTCAGCGCAACAGCCGTTTTCAGATAGCCCTCAATGCAAAGGGTCTAGATGCAAATATTTGTGTGAGAGCTAATTCAATCAAGGAAACACTGCATGTTGGTGAAGGGCATATTGAAGAAGGATCAGCCGAGTGGTTCTTGTGGGAAAACAACTCCATTTGGCTCACTAACTTCACACACCATCAGGCTTCCAAGCAGCTCTCAAGGAAACTCAGTTTTCACACTCTATGCTTAGTGCCCTTTGAGTGCATTATCTAGGAATGAACCTGGTAGAGCATCCCACACAAACGAATGCTCCACATGCAGGTTTCACATGCCACCAACTCCACATTCACAGGCAACTTCAGCGCCACAGCCGTTTTCAGATAGCCCTCAATGCAAAGGCTATAGACACAAATATTGGTGTGAGAGCTAATTCAATCAAGGAAACACTGCATGTTGGTGAAGGGCATATTGAAGAAGGATCAGCCGAGTGGTTCTTGTGGGAGAACAACTCCATTTGGCTCACTAACTTCACACACCATCAGGCTTCCAAGCAGCTCTCAAGGAAACTCAGTTTTCACACTCTATGCTTAGTGCCCTTTGAGTGCCTAGGACTGAAATGAAGCTTGGAGAGCATCCCAGACAAACGAATGCTCCACATGCGGGTTTCACATGCCACCAACTCAACATTCTTAGGCAACTTCAGCGCCACAGCCGTTTTCAGATAGCCCTCAATGCAAAGGCTCTAGACGCAAATAGTGGTGTGAGAGCTAATTCAATCAAGGCAACACTGCATGTTGGTGAAGGGCATATTGAAGAAGGATCAGCCGAGTGGCTCTTGTGGGAGAACAACTCCATTTGGCTCACTAACTTCACACACCATCAGGCTTCCAAGCAGCTCTCAAGGAAACTCAGTTTTCACACTCTATGCTTAGTGCACTTTGAGTGCATTATCTAGGAATGAACCTGGTAGAGCATCCCAGACAAACGAATGCTCCACATGCGGGTTTCACATGCCACCAATTCCACATTCACAGGCAACTTCAGCGCCACAGCCGTTTTCAGATAGCCCTCAATGCAAAGGCTCTAGACGCAAATATTGGTGTGAGAGCTAATTCAATCAAGGAAACACTGCATGTTGGTGAAGGGCATATTGAAGAAGGATCAGCCGAGTGGTTCTTGTGGGAGAACAACTCCATTTGGCTCACTAACTTCACACACCATCAGGTTTCCAAGCAGCTCTCAAGGAAACTCAGTTTTCACACTCTATGCTTAGTGCACTTTGAGTGCCTAGGACTGAAATGAAGCTTGGTGAGCATCCCACAGAAACGAATGCTCCACATGCGGGTTTCACATGCCACCAACTCCACATTCTCAGGCAACTTCAGCGCCACAGCCGTTTTCCGATAGCCCTCAATGCAAAGGCTCTAGACGCAAGTATTTTTGTGAGAGCTAATTCAATCAAGGAAACACTGCATGTTGGTGAAGGGCATATTGAAGAAGGATCAGCCGAGTGGTTCTTGTGGGAGAACAACTCCATTTGGCTCACTAACTTCACACACCATCAGGCTTCCAAGCAGCTCTCAAGGAAACTCAGTTTTCACACTCTATGCTTAGTGCCCTTTCAGTGCATTATCTAGGAATGAACCTGGTAGAGCATCCCACACAAACGAATGCTCCACATGCGGGTTTCACATGCCACCAACTCCACATTCACAGGCAACTTCAGCGCCACAGCCGTTTTCAGATAGCCCTTAATGCAAAGGCTCTAGACGCAAATATTGGTGTGAGAGCTAATTCAATCAAGGAAACATTGCATGTTGGTGCAGGGCATATTGAAGAAGGATCAGCCGAGTGGTTCTTGTGGGAGAACAACTCCATTTGGCTCACTAACTTCACACACCATCAGGCTTCCAAGCAGCTCTCAAGGAAACTCAGTTTTCACACTCTAGGCGTAGTGATCTTTGAGTGCCTAGGACTGAAATGAAGCTTGGGGAGCATCCCACACAAACAAATGCTCCACATGCGGGTTTCACATGCCACCAATTAGACATTCTCAGGCAACTTCAGTGCCACAGCCGTTTTCAGATAGCCCTCAATGCAAAGCTTCTAGACGCAAATATTGGTGTGAGAGCTAATTCAATCAAGGAAACACTGCATGTTGGTGAAGGGGATATTGAAGAAGGATCAGCCGAGTGGTTCTTGTGGGAGAACAACTCCATTTGGCTCACTAACTTCACACACCATCAGGCTTCCAAGCAGCTCTCAAGGAAACTCAGTTTTCACACTCTATGCTTAGTGCCCTTTGAGTGCATTATCTAGGAATGAAATGCAGCTTGGAGAGCATCCCACACAAACGAATGCTCCACATGCGGGTTTCACATGCCACCAACTCCACATTCACAGGCAACTTCAGCGCCACAGCCGTTTTCAGATAGCCCTCAATGCAAAGGCTCTAGACGCAAATATTGGTGTGAGAGCTAATTCAATCAAGGAAACACTGCATGTTGGTGAAGGGCATATTGAAGAAGGATCAGCCGAGTGGTTGTTGTGGGAGAACAACTCCATTTGGCTCACTAACTTCACACACCATCAGGCTTCCAAGCAGCTCTCAAGGAAACTCAGTTTTCACACTCTATGCTTAGTGCCCTTTGAGTGCATTATCTAGGAATGAACCTGGTAGAGCATCCCACAGAAACGAATGCTCCACATGCGGGTTTCACATGCCACCAACTCCACATTCACAGGCAACTTCAGTGCCACAGCCGTTTTCAGATAGCCCTCAATGCAAAGGCTCTAGATGCAAATATTTGTGTGAGAGCTAATTCAATCTAGGAAACACTGCATGTTTGTGAAGGGCATATTGAAATAGAATCAGGCGAGTGGTTCTTGTGGGAGAACAACTCCATTTGGCTCACTAACTTCACACACCATCAGGCTTCCATGGAGCTCTCAAGGAAACTCAGTTTTCACACTCTATGCTTAGTGCCCTTTGAGTGCATTATCTAGGAATGAGCCTGGTAGAGCATCCCAGACAAACGAATGCTCCACATGCGGGTTTCACATGCCACCAACTCCACATTCACAGGCAACTTCAGTGCCACAGCCTTTTTCAGATAGCCCTCAATGCAAAGGCTCTGGATGCAAATATTGGTGTGAGAGCTAATTCAATCAAGGAAACACTGCATGTTGGTGAAGCGCATTAGAAGAAGAATCAGCCGAGTGGTTCTTGTGGGAGAACAACTCCATTTGGCTCACTAACTTCACACACCATCAGGTTTCCAAGCAGCTCTCAAGGAAACTCAGTTTTCACACTCTATGCTTAGTGCACTTTGAGTGCCTAGGAGTGAAATGAAGCTTGGTGAGCATCCCACACAAACGAATGCTGCACATGCGGGTTTCACATGCCACCAACTCCACATTCTCAGGCAACTTCAGCGCCACAGCCGTTTTCAGATAGCCCTCAATGCAAAGGCTCTAGACGCAAATATTGGTGTGAGAGCTAATTCAATCAAGGAAACACTGCATGTTGGTGCAGGGCATATTGGAAAAGGATCAGGCGAGTGGTTCTTGTGGGAGAACAACTCCATTTGGCTCACTAACTTCACACACCATCAGGCTTCCAAGCAGCTCTCAAGGAAACTCAGTTTTCACACTCTATGCTTAGTGCCCTTTGAGTGCATTATCTAGGAATGAACCTGGTAGAGCATCATACACAAATGAATGCTCCACATGCGGGTTTCACATGCCACCAACTCCACATTCACAGGCAACTTCAGCGCCACAGCCGTTTTCACATAGCCCTCAATGCAAAGGCTCTAGACGCAAATATTTGTGTGAGAGCTAATTCAATCAAGGAAACACTGCATGTTGATGAAGGGCATATTGAAGAAGGATCAGCCGAGTGGTTCTTGTGGGAGAACAACTCCATTTGGCTCACTAACTTCACACACCATCAGGCTTCCAAGCAGCTCTCAAGGAAACTCAGTTTTCACACTCTATGCTTAGTGCACTTTGAGTGCATTATCTAGGAATGAACCTGGTAGAGCATCCCACACAAACGAATGCTCCGCATGCGGGTTTCACATGCCACCAACTCCACATTCACAGGAAACTACAGCGCCACAGCCGTTTTCAGATAGCCCTCAATGCAAAGGCTCTAGAGGGAAATATTGGTGTGAGAGCTAATTCAATCAAGGAAACACTGCATGTTGGTGAAGGGCATATTGAAGAAGAATCAGGCGAGTGGTTCTTGTGGGAGAACAACTCCATTTGGCTCACTAACTTCACACACCATCAGGCTTCCAAGCAGCTCTCAAGGAAACTCAGTTTTCACACTCTATGCTTAGTGCCCTTTGAGTGCATTATCTAGGAATGAACCTGGTAGAGCATCCCACACAAACGAATGCTCCACATGCAGGTTTCACATGCCACCAACTCCACATTCACAGGCAACTTCAGCGCCACAGCCGTTTTCAGATAGCCCTCAATGCAAAGGCTCTAGACGCAAATATTGGTGTGAGAGTTAATTCAATCAAGGAAACACTGCATGTTGGTGAAGGGCATATTGAAGAAGGATCAGCCGAGTGGTTCTTGTGGGAGAACAACTCCATTTGGCTCACTAACTTCACACACCATCAGGCTTCCAAGCAGCTCTCAAGGAAACTCAGTTTTCACACTCTATGCTTAGTGCCCTTTGAGTGCCTAGGACTGAAATGAAGCTTGGAGAGCATCCCAGACAAACGAATGCTCCACATGCGGGTTTCACATGCCACCAACTCCACATTCTTAGGCAACTTCAGCGCCACAGCCGTTTTCAGATAGCCCTCAATGCAAAGGCTCTAGACGCAAATATTGGTGTGAGAGCTAATTCAATCAAGGCAACACTGCAGGTTGGTGAAGGGCATATTGAAGAAGGATCAGCCGAGTGGCTCTTGTGGGAGAACAACTCCATTTGGCTCACTAACTTCACACACCATCAGGCTTCCAAGCAGCTCTCAAGGAAACTCAGTTTTCACACTCTATGCTTAGTGCCCTTTGAGTGCATTATCTAGAAATGAACCTGGTAGAGCATCCCACACAAATGAATGCTCCACATGCGGGTTTCACATGCCACCAATTCCACATTCACAGGCAACTTCAGTGCCACAGCCGTTTTCACATAGCCCTCAATGCAAAGGCTCTAGACGCAAATATTGGTGTGAGAGCTAATTCAATCAAGGAAACACTGCATGTTGGTGAAGGGCATATTGAAGAAGGATCAGCCGAGTGGTTCTTGTGGGAGAACAACTCCATTTGGCTCACTAACTTCACACACCATCAGGCTTCCAAGCAGCTGTCAAGGAAACTCAGTTTTCACACTCTATGCTTAGTGCACTTTGAGTGCCTAGGACTGCAATGAAACTTGGTGAGCATCCCACACAAACGAATGCTCCACATGCGGGTTTCACATGCCACCAACTCCACATTCTCAGGCAACTTCAGCGCCACAGCCGTTTTCCGATAGCCCTCAATGCAAAGGCTCTAGATGCAAGTATTTTTGTGAGAGCTAATTCAATCAAGGAAACACTGCATGTTGGTGAAGGGCATATTGAAGAAGGATCAGCCGAGTGGTTCTTGTGGGAGAACAACTCCATTTGGCTCACTAACTTCACACACCATCAGGCTTCCAAGCAGCTCTCAAGGAAACTCAGTTTTCACACTCTATGCTTAGTGCCCTTTGAGTGCCTAGGACTGAAATGAAATTGGAGAGCATCCCACACAAACGAATGCTCCACATGCGGGTTTCACATGCCACCAACTCCACATTCACAGGCAACTTCAGTGCCACAGCCGTTTTCAGATAGCCCTCAATGCAAAGGCTCTAGACGCAAATATTGTTGTGAGAGCTAATTCAATCAAGGAAACACTGCATGTTGGTGAAGGGCATATTGAAGAAGGATCAGCCGAGTGGTTCTTGTGGGAGAACAACTCCATTTGGCTCACTAATTTCACACACCATCAGGCTTCCAAGCAGCTCTCAAGGAAACTCAGTTTTCACACTCTATGCTTAGTGCACTTTGAGTGCATTATCTAGGAATGAACCTGGTAGAGCATCCCACACACACGAATGCTCCACATGCGGGTTTCACATGCCACCAATTAGACATTCTCAGGCAACTTCAGCGCCACAGCCGTTTTCAGATAGCCCTCAATGCAAAGGCTCTAGACGCAAATATTCGTGAGAGAGCTAATTCAATCAAGGAAACACTGCATGTTGGTGAAGGGCATATTGAAGAAGGATCAGCCGAGTGGTTCTTGTGGGAGAACAACTCCATTTGGCTCACTAACTTCACACACCATCAGGTTTCCAAGCAGCTCTCAAGGAAACTCAGTTTTCACACTCTATGCTTAGTGCACTTTGAGTGCATTATCTAGGAATGAACCTGGTAGAGCATCCCACACAAACGAATGCTCCACATGCGGGTTTCACATGCCACCAACTCCACATTTACAGGCAACTTCAGCGCCACAGCCGTTTTCAGATAGCCCTCAATGCAAAGGCTCTAGACGCAAATATTGGTGTGAGAGCTAATTCAATCAAGGAAACACTGCATGTTGGTGCAGGGCATATTGGAAAAGGATCAGCCGAGTGGTTCTTGTGGGAGAACAACTCCATTTGGCTCACTAACTTCACACACCATCAGGCTTCCAAGCAGCTGTCAAGGAAACTCAGTTTTCACACTCTATGCTTAGTGCCCTTTGAGTGCATTATCTAGGAATGAACCTGGTAGAGCATCATAAACAAATGAATGCTCCACATGCGGGTTTCACATGCCACCAACTCCACATTCACAGGTAACTACAGCGCCACAGCCGTTTTCAGATAGCCCTCAATGAAAGGCTCTAGAGGGAAATATTGGTGTGAGAGCTAATTCAATCAAGGAAACACTGCATGTTGGTGAAGGGCATATTGAAGAAGGATCAGCCGAGTGGTTCTTGTGGGAGAACAACTCCATTTGGCTCACTAACTTCACACACCATCAGGCTTCCAAGCAGCTCTCAAGGAAACTCAGTTTTCATACTCTATGCTTAGTGCCCTTTGAGTGCATTATCTAGGAATGAACCTGGTAGAGCATCCCACACAAACGAATGCTCCACATGCAGGTTTCACATGCCACCAACTCCACATTCACAGGCAACTTCAGCGCCGCAGCCGTTTTCAGATAGCCCTCAATGCAAAGGCTATAGACACAAATATTGGTGTGAGAGCTAATTCAATCAAGGAAACACTGCATGTTGGTGAAGGGCATATTGAAGAAGGATCAGCCGAGTGGTTCTTGTGGGAGAACAACTCCATTTGGCTCACTAACTTCACACACCATCAGGCTTCCAAGCAGCTCTCAAGGAAACTCAGTTTTCACACTCTATGCTTAGTGCCCTTTGAGTGCCTAGGACTGAAATGAAGCTTGGAGAGCATCCCAGACAAACGAATGCTCCACATGCGGGTTTCACATGCCACCAACTCCACATTCTTAGGCAACTTCAGCGCCACAGCCGTTTTCAGATAGCCCTCAATGCAAAGGCTCTAGACGCAAATATTGGTGTGAGAGCTAATTCAATCAAGGCAACACTGCATGTTGGTGAAGGGCATATTGAAGAAGGATCAGCCGAGTGGTTCTTGTGGGAGAACAACTCCATTTGGCTCACTAACTTCACACACCATCAGGCTTCCAAGCAGCTCTCAAGGAAACTCAGTTTTACACTCTATGCTTAGTGCCCTTTGAGTGACTAGGATCTAGAATGAAGCATGGTAGAGCATCCCACACGAACGAATGCTGCCACATGCGGGTTTCACATGCCACCAACTCCACATTCTCAGGCAACTTCAGCGCCACAGCCGTTTTCAGATAGCCCTCAATGCAAAGGCTCTAGACGCAAGTATTTTTGTGAGAGCTAATTCAATCAAGGAAACACTGCATGTTGGTGAAGGGCATATTGAAGAAGGATCAGCCGAGTGGTTCTTGTGGGAGAACAACTCCATTTGGCTCACTAACTTCACACACCATCAGGCTTCCAAGCAGCTCTCAAGGAACTCAGTTTTCCTACTCTATGCTTAGTGCCCTTTAGTGCATTATCTAGGAATGAACCTGGTAGAGCATCCCACACAAACGAATGCTCCACATGCGGGTTTCACATGCCACCAACTCCACATTCACAGGCAACTTCAGCGCCACAGCCGTTTTCAGATAGCCCTTAATGCAAAGGCTCTAGACGCAAATATTGGTGTGAGAGCTAATTCAATCAAGGAAACATTGCATGTTGGTGCAGGGCATATTGAAGAAGGATCAGCCGAGTGGTTCTTGTGGGAGAACAACTCCATTTGGCTCACTAACTTCACACACCATCAGGCTTCCAAGCAGCTCTCAAGGAAACTCAGTTTTCACACTCTAGGCGTAGTGATCTTTGAGTGCCTAGGACTGAAATGAAGCTTGGGGAGCATCCCACACAAACAAATGCTCCACATGCGGGTTTCACATGCCACCAATTAGACATTCTCAGGCAACTTCAGCGCCACAGCCGTTTTCAGATAGCCCTCAATGAAAAGCTTCCACACGCAAATATTGGTGTGAGAGCTAATTCAATCAAGGAAACACTGCATGTTGGTGAAGGGCATATTGAAGAAGGATCAGCCGAGTGGTTCTTGTGGGAGAACAACTCCATTTGGCTCACTAACTTCACACACCATCAGGCTTCCAAGCAGCTCTCAAGGAAACTCAGTTTTCACACTCTATGCTTAGTGCCCTTTGAGTGCATTATCTAGGAATGAAATGAAGCTTGGAGAGCATCCCACACAAACGAATGCTCCACATGCGGGTTTCACATGCCACCAACTCCACATTCACAGGCAACTTCAGCGCCACAGCCGTTTTCAGATAGCCCTCAATGCAAAGGCTCTAGACGCAAATATTGGTGTGAGAGCTAATTCAATCAAGGAAACACTGCATGTTGGTGAAGGGCATATTGAAGAAGGATCAGCCGAGTGGTTGTTGTGGGAGAACAACTCCATTTGGCTCACTAACTTCACACACCATCAGGCTTCCAAGCAGCTCTCAAGGAAACTCAGTTTTCACACTCTATGCTTAGTGCCCTTTGAGTGCATTATCTAGGAATGAACCTGGTAGAGCATCCCACACAAACGAATGCTCCACATGCGGGTTTCACATGCCACCAACTCCACATTCACAGGCAACTTCAGTGCCACAGCCGTTTTCAGATAGCCCTCAATGCAAAGGCTCTAGATGCAAATATTTGTGTGAGAGCTAATTCAATCTAGGAAACACTGCATGTTGGTGAAGGGCATATTGAAGAAGAATCAGGCGAGTGGTTCTTGTGGGAGAACAACTCCATTTGGCTCACTAACTTCACACACCATCAGGCTTCCATGGAGCTGTCAAGGAAACTCAGTTTTCACACTCTATGCTTAGTGCCCTTTGAGTGCATTATCTAGGAATGAACCTGGTAGAGCATCCCACACAAACGAATGCTCCACATGCAGGTTTCACATGCCACCAACTCCACATTCACAGGCAACTTCAGCGCCACGGCCGTTTTCAGATAGCCCTCAATGCAAAGGCTCTAGACGCAAATATTGGTGTGAGAGTTAATTCAATCAAGGAAACACTGCATGTTGGTGAAGGGCATATTGAAGAAGGATCAGCCGAGTGGTTCTTGTGGGAGAACAACTCCATTTGGCTCACTAACTTCACACACCATCAGGCTTCCAAGCAGCTCTCAAGGAAACTCAGTTTTCACACTCTATGCTTAGTGCCCTTTGAGTGCCTAGGACTGAAATGAAGCTTGGAGAGCATCCCAGACAAACGAATGCTCCACATGCGGGTTTCACATGCCACCAACTCCACATTCTTAGGCAACTTCAGCGCCACAGCCGTTTTCAGATAGCCCTCAATGCAAAGGCTCTAGACGCAAATATTGGTGTGAGAGCTAATTCAATCAAGGCAACACTGCATGTTGGTGAAGGGCATATTGAAGAAGGATCAGCCGAGTGGCTCTTGTGGGAGAACAACTCCATTTGGCTCACTAACTTCACACACCATCAGGCTTCCAAGCAGCTCTCAAGGAAACTCAGTTTTCACACTCTATGCTTAGTGCCCTTTGAGTGCATTATCTAGAAATGAACCTGGTAGAGCATCCCACACAAATGAATGCTCCACATGCGGGTTTCACATGCCACCAATTCCACATTCACAGGCAACTTCAGTGCCACAGCCGTTTTCACATAGCCCTCAATGCAAAGGCTCTAGACGCAAATATTGGTGTGAGAGCTAATTCAATCAAGGAAACACTGCATGTTGGTGAAGGGCATATTGAAGAAGGATCAGCCGAGTGGTTCTTGTGGGAGAACAACTCCATTTGGCTCACTAACTTCACACACCATCAGGCTTCCAAGCAGCTCTCAAGGAAACTCAGTTTTCACACTCTATGCTTAGTGCACTTTGAGTGCCTAGGACTGCAATGAAGCTTGGTGAGCATCCCACAGAAACGAATGCTCCACATGCGGGTTTCACATGCCACCAACTCCACATTCTCAGGCAACTTCAGCGCCACAGCCGTTTTCACATAGCCCTCAATGCAAAGGCTCTAGACGCAAGTATTTTTGTGAGAGCTAATTCAATCAAGGAAACACTGCATGTTGGTGAAGGGCATATTGAAGAAGGATCAGCCGAGTGGTTCTTGTGGGAGAACAACTCCATTTGGCTCACTAACTTCACACACCATCAGGCTTCCAAGCAGCTCTCAAGGAAACTCAGTTTTCACACTCTAGGCGTAGTGATCTTTGAGTGCCTAGGACTGAAATGAAGCTTGGGGAGCATCCCACACAAACAAATGCTCCACATGCGGGTTTCACATGCCACCAACTCCACATTCTCAAGCAACTTCAGCGTCACAGCCGTTTTCAGATAGCCCTCAATGCAAAGCTTCTAGACGCAAATATTGGTGTGAGAGCTAATTCAATCAAGGAAACACTGCATGTTGGTGAAGGGCATATTGAAGAAGGATCAGCCGAGTGGTTCTTGTGGGAGAACAACTCCATTTGGCTCACTAACTTCACACACCATCAGGCTTCCAAGCAGCTCTCAAGGAAACTCAGTTTTCACACTCTATGCTTAGTGCCCTTTGAGTGCATTATCTAGGAATGAAATGAAGCTTGGAGAGCATCCCACACAAACGAATGCTCCACATGCGGGTTTCACATGCCACCAACTCCACATTCACAGGCAACTTCAGCGCCACAGCCGTTTTCAGATAGCCCTCAATGCAAAGGCTCTAGACGCAAATATTGGTGTGAGAGCTAATTCAATCAAGGAAACACTGCATGTTGGTGAAGGGCATATTGAAGAAGGATCAGCCGAGAGGTTGTTGTGGGAGAACAACTCCATTTGGCTCACTAACTTCACACACCATCAGGCTTCCAAGCAGCTCTCAAGGAAACTCAGTTTTCACACTCTATGCTTAGTGCCCTTTGAGTGCATTATCTAGGAATGAACCTGGTAGAGCATCCCAGACAAACGAATGCTCCACATGCGGGTTTCACATGCCACCAACTCCACATTCACAGGCAACTTCAGTGCCACAGCCGTTTTCAGATAGCCCTCAATGCAAAGGCTCTAGATGCAAATATTTGTGTGAGAGCTAATTCAATCTAGGAAACACTGCATGTTGGTGAAGGGCATATTGAAGAAGAATCAGGCGAGTGGTTCTGGTGGGAGAACAACTCCATTTGGCTCACTAACTTCACACACCATCAGGCTTCCATGGAGCTCTCAAGGAAACTCAGTTTTCACACTCTATGCTTAGTGCCCTTTGAGTGCATTATCTAGGAATGAACCTGGTAGAGCATCCCACACACACGAATGCTCCACATGCGGGTTTCACATGCCACCAACTCCACATTCTCAGGCAACTTCAGCGACACAGCCTTTTTCACATAGCCCTCAATGCAAAGGCTCTGGATGCAAATATTGGTGTGAGAGCTAATTCAATCAAGGAAACACTGCATGTTGGTGAAGCGCATTAGAAGAAGAATCAGCCGAGTGGTTCTTGTGGGAGAACAACTCCATTTGGCTCACTAACTTCACACACCATCAGGTTTCCAAGCAGCTCTCAAGGAAACTCAGTTTTCACACTCTATGCTTAGTGCACTTTGAGTGCCTAGGAGTGAAATGAAGCTTGGTGAGCATCCCACACAAACGAATGCTGCACATGCGGGTTTCACATGCCACCAACTCCACATTCACAGGCAACTTCAGCGCCACAGCCGTTTTCAGATAGCCCTCAATGCAAAGGCTCTAGATGCAAATATTGGTGTGAGAGCTAATTCAATCAAGGAAACACTGCATGTTGGTGAAGGGTATATTGAAGAAGAATCAGGCGAGTGGTTCTTGTGGGAGAACAACTCCATTTGGCTCACTAACTTCACACACCATCAGGCTTCCAAGCAGCTCTCAAGGAAACTCAGTTTTAACACTCTATGCTTAGTGCCCTTTTAGAGAATTATCTAGGAATGAACCTGGTAGTGCTTCCCACACAAACGAATGCTCCACATGCGGGTTTCACATGCCACCAACTCCACATTCACAGGCAACTTCAGCGCCACAGCCGTTTTCAGATAGCCCTCAATGCAAAGGCTCTAGACGCAAATATTTGTGTGAGAGCTAATTCAATCTAGGAAACACTGCATGTTGGTGAAGGGCATATTGAAGAAGAATCAGGCGAGTGGTTCTTGTGGGAGAACAACTCCATTTGGCTCACTAACTTCACACACCATCAGGCTTCCAAGCAGCTCTCAGGAAACTCAGTTTTCACACTCTATGCTTAGTGCCCTTTGAGTGCATTATCTAGGAATGAACCTGGTAGAGCATCCCACACACACGAATGCTCCACATGCGGGTTTCACATCACCCAACTCCACATTACTCAGGCAACTTCAGCGACACAGCCTTTTCAGATAGCCCTCAATGCAAAGGCTCTGGATGCAAATATTGGTGTGAGAGCTAATTCAATCAAGGAAACACTGCATGTTGGTGAAGCGCATTAGAAGAAGAATCAGCCGAGTGGTTCTTGTGGGAGAACAACTCCATTTGGCTCACTAACTTCACACACCATCAGGTTTTCCAAGCAGCTCTCAAGGAAACTCAGTTTTCACACTCTATGCTTAGTGCACTTGAGTGCCTAGGAGTGAAATGAAGCTTGGTGGAGCATCCCACACAAACGAATGCTGCACATGCGGGTTTCACATGCCACCAACTCCACATTCTCAGGCAACTTCAGCGCCACAGCCGTTTTCAGATAGCCCTCAATGCAAAGGCTCTAGACGCAAATATTGGTGTGAGAGCTAATTCAATCAAGGAAACACTGCATGTTGGTGAAGGGCCTATTGAAGAAGGATCAGCCGAGTGGTTCTTGTGGGAGAACAACTCCATTTGGCTCACTAACTTCACACACCATCAGGCTTCCAAGCAGCTCTTAAGGAAACTCAGTTTTCACACTCTATGCTTAGTGCCCTTTGAGTGCATTATCTAGGAATGAACCTGGTAGAGCATCCCACACAAACGAATGCTCCACATGCGGGTTTCACATGCCACCAACTCCACATTCACAGGCAACTTCAGCGCCACAGCCGTTTTCAGATAGCCCTCAATGCAAAGGCTCTAGATGCAAATATTTGTGTGAGAGCTAATTCAATCAAGGAAACACTGCATGTTGGTGAAGGGTATATTGAAGAAGAATCAGGCGAGTGGTTCTTGTGGGAGAACAACTCCATTTGGCTCACTAACTTCACACACCATCAGGCTTCCAAGCAGCTCTCAAGGAAACTCAGTTTTCACACTCTATGCTTAGTGCCCTTTTAGAGAATTATCTAGTAATGAACCTGGTAGAGCTTCCCACACAAACGAATGCTCCACATGCGGGTTTCACATGCCACCAACTCCACATTCACAGGCAACTTCAGCGCCACAGCCGTTTTCAGATAGCCCTCAATGCAAAGGCTCTAGATTCAAATATTGGTGTGAGAGCTAATTCAATCAAGGAAACACTGCATGTTGGTGAAGCGCGTATTGAAGAAGGATCAGCCGAGTGGTTCTTGTGGGAGAACAACTCCATTTGGCCCACTAACTTGACACACCATCAGGCTTCCAAGTAGCTCTCAAGGAAACTCAGTTTTCACACTCTATGCTTAGTGCCCTTTGAGTGCATTATCTAGGAATGAACCTGGTAGAGCATCCCACACAAACGAATGCTCCACATGCGGGTTTCACATGCCACCAACTCAACATCATCAGGCAACTTCAGCGCCACAGCCGTTTTCAGATAGCCCTCAATGCAAAGGCTCTAGACGCAAATATTGGTGTGAGAGCTAATTCAATCAAGGAAACACTGCATGTTGGTACAGGGCATATTGGAAAAGGATCAGCCGAGTGGTTCTTGTGGGAGAACAACTCCATTTGGCTCACTAACTTCACACACCATCAGGCTTCCAAGCAGCTCTCAAGGAAACTCAGTTTTCACACTCTATGCTTAGTGCCCTTTGAGTGCATTATCTAGCAATGAACCTGGTAGAGCATCATACACAAATGAATGCTCCACATGCGGGTTTCACATGCCACCAACTCCACATTCACAGGCAGCTTCAGCACCACAGCCGTTTTCAGATAGCCCTCAATGCAAAGGCTCTAGAGGGAAATATTGGTGTGAGAGCTAATTCAATCAAGGAAACACTGCATGTTGATGAAGGGCATATTAAAGAAGGATCAGGCGAGTGGTTCTTGTGGGAGAACAACTCCATTTGGCTCACTAACTTCACACACCATCAGGCTTCCAAGCAGCTCTCAAGGAAACTCAGTTTTCACACTCTATGCTTAGTGCCCTTTGAGTGCATTATCTAGGAATGAACCTGGTAGAGCATCCCACACAAACGAATGCTCCACATGCAGGTTTCACATGCCACCAACTCCACATTCACAGGCAACTTCAGCGCCACAGCCGTTTTTCACATAGCCCTCAATGCAAAGGGTCTAGATGCAAATATTGGTGTGAGAGCTAATTCAATCAAGGAAACACTGCATGTTGGTGAAGGGCATATTGAAGAAGGATCAGCCGAGTGGTTCTTGTGGGAGAACAACTCCATTTGGCTCACTAACTTCACACACCATCAGGCTTCCAAGCAGCTCTCAAGGAAACTCAGTTTTCACACTCTATGCTTAGTGCCCTTTGAGTGCCTAGGACTGAAATGAAGCTTGGAGAGCATCCCACACAAACGAATGCTCCACATGCGGGTTTCACATGCCACCAACTCCACATTCACAGGCAACTTCAGCGCCACAGCCGTTTTCAGATAGCCCTCAATGCAAAGGCACTAGACGCAAATATTGGTGTGAGAGCTAATTCAATCAAGGCAACACTGCATGTTGGTGAAGGGCATATTGAAGAAGGATCAGCCGAGTGGTTCTTGTGGGAGAAACAACTCCATTTGGCTCACTAACTTCACACACCATCAGGCTTCCAAGCAGCTCTCAAGGAAACTCAGTTTTCACACTCTATGCTTAGTGCCCTTTGAGTGCATTATCTAGGAATGAACCTGGTAGAGCATCCCACACAAACGAATGCTCCACATGCGGGTTTCACATGCCACCAATTCCACATTCACAGGCAACTTCAGCGCCACAGCCGTTTTCAGATAGCCCTCAATGCAAAGGCTCTAGACGCAAATATTGGTGTGAGAGCTAATTCAATCAAGGAAACACTGCATGTTGGTGAAGGGCATATTGAAGAAGGATCAGCCGAGTGGTTCTTGTGGGAGAACAACTCCATTTGGCTCACTAACTTCACACACCATCAGGCTTCCAAGCAGCTCTCAAGGAAACTCAGTTTTCACACTCTAGGCGTAGTGATCTTTGAGTGCTTAGGACTGAAATGAAGCTTGGGGAGCATCCCACACAAACAAATGCTCCACATGCGGGTTTCACATGCCACCAATTAGACATTCTCAGGCAACTTCAGCGCCACAGCCGTTTTCAGATAGCCCTCAATGCAAAGCTTCTAGACGCAAATATTGGTGTGAGAGCTAATTCAATCAAGGCAACACTGCATGTTGGTGAAGGGCATATTGAAGAAGGATCAGCCGAGTGGTTCTTGTGGGAGAACAACTCCATTTGGCTCACTAACTTCACACACCATCAGGCTTCCAAGCAGCTCTCAAGGAAACTCAGTTTTCACACTCTATGCTTAGTGCCCTTTGAGTGCCTAGGACTGAAATGATGCTTGGAGAGCATCCCACACAAACGAATGCTCCACATGCGGGTTTCACATGCCACCAACTCCACATTCTTAGGCAACTTCAGCGCCACAGCCGTTTTCAGATAGCCCTCAATGCAAAGGCACTAGACGCAAATATTGGTGTGAGAGCTAATTCAATCAAGGCAACACTGCATGTTGGTGAAGGGCATATTGAAGAAGGATCAGCCGAGTGGCTCTTGTGGGAGAACAACTCCATTTGGCTCACTAACTTCACACACCATCAGGCTTCCAAGCAGCTCTCAAGGAAACTCAGTTTTCACACTCTATGCTTAGTGCCCTTTGAGTGCATTATCTAGGAATGAACCTGGTAGAGCATCCCACACAAACGAATGCTCCACATGCGGGTTTCACATGCCACCAATTCCACATTCACAGGCAACTTCAGCGCCACAGCCGTTTTCACATAGCCCTCAATGCAAAGGCTCTAGACGCAAATATTGGTGTGAGAGCTAATTCAATCAAGGAAACACTGCATGTTGGTGAAGGGCATATTGAAGAAGGATCAGCCGAGTGGTTCTTGTGGGAGAACAACTCCATTTGGCTCACTAACTTCACACACCATCAGGTTTCCAAGCAGCTCTCAAGGAAACTCAGTTTTCACACTCTATGCTTAGTGCACTTTGAATGCCTAGGACTGCAATGAAGCTTGGTGAGCATCCCACACAAACGAATGCTCCACATGCGGGTTTCACATGCCACCAACTCCACATTCTCAGGCAACTTTAGCGCCACAGCCGTTTTCACATAGCCCTCAATGCAAAGGCTCTAGACGCAAGTATTTTTGTGAGAGCTAATTCAATCAAGGAAACACTGCATGTTGGTGAAGGGCATATTGAAGAAGGATCAGCCGAGTGGTTCTTGTGGGAGAACAACTCCATTTGGCTCACTAACTTCACACACCATCAGGCTTCCAAGCAGCTCTCAAGGAAACTCAGTTTTCATACTCTATGCTTAGTGCCCTTTGAGTGCATTATCTAGGAATGAACCTGGTAGAGCATCCCACACAAACGAATGCTCCACATGCGTGTTTCACATGCCAACAATTCCACATTCACAGGCAACTTCAGCGCCACAGCCATTTTCAGATAGCCCTCAATGCAAAGGCTCTAGACGCAAATATTGGTGTGAGAGCTAATTCAATCAAGGAAACACTGCATGTTGGTGCAGGGCATATTGAAGAAGGATCAGCCGAGTGGTTCTTGTGGGAGAACAACTCCATTTGGCTCACTAACTTCACACACCATCAGGCTTCCAAGCAGCTCTCAAGGAAACTCAGTTTTCACACTCTAGGCGTAGTGATCTTTGAGTGCTTAGAACTGAAATGAAGCTTGGGGAGCATCCCACACAAACAAATGCTCCACATGCGGGTTTCACATGCCACCAATTAGACATTCTCAGGCAACTTCAGCGCCACAGCCGTTTTCAGATAGCCCTCAATGCAAAGCTTCTAGACGCAAATATTGGTGTGAGAGCTAATTCAATCAAGGCAACACTGCATGTTGGTGAAGGGCATATTGAAGAAGGATCAGCCGAGTGGTTCTTGTGGGAGAACAACTCCATTTGGCTCACTAACTTCACACACCATCAGGCTTCCAAGCAGCTCTCAAGGAAACTCAGTTTTCACACTCTATGCTTAGTGCCCTTTGACTGCATTATCTAGGAATGAACCTGGTAGAGCATCCCACACAAACGAATGCTCCACATGCGGGTTTCACATGCCACCAACTCCACATTCACAGGCAACTTCAGCGCCACAGTCGTTTTCACATAGCCCTCAATGCAAAGGCTCTAGACGCAAATATTGGTGTGAGAGCTAATTCAATCAAGGAAACACTGCATGTTGGTGAAGGGCATATTGAAGAAGGATCAGCCGAGTGGTTCTTGTGGGAGAACAACTCCATTTGGCTCACTAACTTCACACACCATCAGGTTTCCAAGCAGCTCTCAAGGAAACTCAGTTTTCACACTCTATGCTTAGTGCACTTTGAGTGCCTAGGACTGCAATGAAGCTTGGTGAGCATCCCACAGAAACGAATGCTCCACATGCGGGTTTCACATGCCACCAACTCCACATTCTCAGGCAACTTCAGCGCCACAGCCGTTTTCCGATAGCCCTCAATGCAAAGGCTCTAGACGCAAGTATTTTTGTGAGAGCTAATTCAATCAAGGAAACACTGCATGTTGGTGAAGGGCATATTGAAGAAGGATCAGCCAAGTGGTTCTTGTGGGAGAACAACTCCATTTGGCTAACTTCACACACCATCAGGCTTCCAAGCAGCTCTCAAGGAATCTCAGTTTTCACACTCTATGCTTAGTGCCCTTTCAGTGCATTATCTAGGAATGAACCTGGTAGAGCATCCCACACAAACGAATGCTCCACATGCAGTTTCACATGCCACCAACTCCACATTCACAGGCAACTTCAGCGCCACAGCCGTTTTCAGATAGCCCTCAATGCAAAGGCTCTGGACGCAAATAGTGGTGTGAGAGCTAATTCAATCAAGGAAACATTGCATGTTGGTGCAGGGCATATTGAAGAAGGATCAGCCGAGTGGTTCTTGTGGGAGAACAACTCCATTTGGCTCACTAACTTCACACACCATCAGGCTTCCAAGCAGCTCTCAAGGAAACTCAGTTTTCACACTCTATGCTTAGTGCCCTTTGAGTGCATTATCTAGGACTGAAATGAAGCTTGGTGAGCATCCCACACAAACGAATGCTCCACATGCGGGTTTCACGTGCCACCAACTCCACATTCACAGGCAACTTCAGCGCCACAGCCGTTTTCAGATAGCCCTCAATGCAAAGGTTCTAGACGCAAATATTGGTGTGAGAGCTAATTCAATCAAGGAAACACTGCATGTTGGTGAAGGGCATATTGAAGAAGGATCAGCCGAGTGGTTCTTGTGGGAGAACAACTCCATTTGGCCCACTAACTTCACACACCATCAGGCTTCCAAGCAGCTCTCAAGGAAACTCAGTTTTCACACTCTATGCTTAGTGCCCTTTGAGTGCATTATCTAGGAATGAACCTGGTAGAGCATCCCACACAAACGAATGCTCCACATGCGGGTTTCACATGCCACCAACTCCACATTCACAGGCAACTTCAGTGCCACAGCCGTTTTCAGATAGCCCTCAATGCAAAGGCTCTAGATGCAAATATTTTTGTGAGAGCTAATTCAATCAAGGAAACACTGCATGTTGGTGAAGGGCATATTGAAGAAGGATCAGCCGAGTGGTTCTTGTGGGAGAACAACTCCATTTGGCTCACTAACTTCACACACCATCAGGCTTCCATGGAGCTCTCAAGGAAACTCAGTTTTCACACTCTATGCTTAGTGCCCTTTGAGTGCATTATCTAGGAATGAACCTGGTAGAGCATCCCACACACACGAATGCTCCACATGCGGGTTTCACATGCCACCAACTCCACATTCACAGGCAACTTCAGCGGCACAGCCTTTCTCAGATAGCCCTCAATGCAAAGGCTCTGGATGCAAATATTGGTGTGAGAGCTAATTCAATCAAGGAAACACTGCATGTTGGTGAAGGGCATATTGAAGAAGGATCAGCCGAGTGGTTCTTGTGTGAGAACAACTCCATTTGGCTCACTAACTTCACACACCATCAGGCTTCCAAGCAGCTCTCAAGGAAACTCAGTTTTCACACTCTATGCTTAGTGCCCTTTGAGTGCATTATCTAGGAATGATCCTGGTAGAGCATCCCACACAAACGAATGCTCCGCATGCGGGTTTCACTTGCCACCAACTCCACATTCACAGGAAACTTCAGCGCCACAGCCGTTTTCAGATAGCCCTCAATGCAAAGGCTCTAGAGGGAAATATTGGTGTGAGAGCTAATTCAATCAAGGAAACACTGCATGTTGGTGAAGGGCATATTGAAGAAGGATCAGCCGAGTGGTTCTTGTGGGAGAACAACTCCATTTGGCTCACTAACTTCACACACCATCAGGCTTCCAAGCAGCTCTCAAGGAAACTCAGTTTTCACACACTAGGCGTAGTGATCTTTGAGTGCCTTATCTAGGAATGAACATGGTAGAGCATCCCACACAAACGCATGCTCCACATGCGGGTTTCACATGCCACCAACTCCACATTCACAGGCAACTTCAGCGCCACAGCCATTTTCACATAGCCCTCAATGCAAAGGCTCTAGACGCAAATATTGGTGTGAGAGCTAATTCAATCAAGGAAACACTGCATGTTGGTGAAGGGCATATTGAAGAAGGATCAGCCGAGTGGTTCTTGTGGGAGAATAACTCCATTTGGCTCACTAACTTCACACACCATCAGGCTTCCAAGCAGCTCTCAAGGAAACTCAGTTTTCACACTCTAGGCTTAGTGCCCTTTGAGTGCCTAGGACTGAAATGAAGCTTGGTGAGCATCCCACACAAACGAATGCTCCACAGGCGGGTTTCACATGCCACCAACTGCACATTCTCAGGCACCTTCAGTGCCACAGCCGTTTTCAGATAGCCCTCAATGCAAAGGCTCTAGACGCAAATATTGGTGTGAGAGCTAATTCAATCAAGGCAACACTGCATGTTGGTGAAGGGCATATTGAAGAAGGATCAGCCGAGTGGTTCTTGTGGGAGAAGAACTCCATTTGGCTCACTAACTTCACACACCATCAGGCTTCCAAGCATCTCTCAAGGAAACTCAGTTTTCACACTCTATGCTTAGTGCCCTTTGAGTGCCTAGGAATGAAATGAACCTGGTAGAGCATCCCACACAAACGAATGCTCCACATGCGGGTTTCACATGCCACCAACTCCACATTCACAGGCAACTTCAGCGCCACAGCCGTTTTCAGATAGCCCTCAATGCAAAGGCTGTAGATGCAAATATTGGTGTGAGAGCTAATTCAATCAAGGAAACACTGCATGTTGGTGAAGGGCGTATTAAAGAAGGATCAGGCGAGTGGTTCTTGTGGGAGAAGAACTCCATTTGGCCCACTAACTTCACACACCATCAGGCTTCCAAGCAGCTCTCAAGGAAACTCAGTTTTCACACTCTATGCTTAGTGCCCTTTGAGTGCATTATCTTGCAATGAACCTGGTAGAGCATCCCACACAAATGAATGCTCCCCATGCGGGTTTCACATGCCACCAACTCCACATTCTCAAGCAACTTCAGCGCCACAGCCGTTTTCAGATAGCCCTCAATGCAAAGGCTGTAGATGCAAATATTGGTGTGAGAGCTAATTCAATCAAGGAAACACTGCATGTTGGTGAAGCGCATATAGAAGAAGGATCAGCCGAGTGGTTCTTGTGGGAGAACAACTCCATTTGGCTCACTAACTTCACACACCATCAGGCTTCCAAGCAGCTCTCAAGGAAACTCAGTTTTCACACTCTATGCTTAGTGCCCTTTGAGTGCCTAGGACTGAAATGAAATTGGAGAGCATCCCACACCAACGAATGCTCCACATGCGGGTTTCACATGCCACCAACTCCACATTCACAGGCAACTTTAGTGCCACAGCCGTTTTCAGATAGCCCTCAATGCAAAGGATCTAGACGCAAATATTGGTGTGAGAGCTAATTCAATCAAGGAAACACTGCATGTTGGTGAAGGGCATATTGAAGAAGGATCGGCCGAGTGGTTCTTGTGAAAGAACAACTCCATTTGGCTCACTAACTTCACACACCATCAGGCTTCCATGGAGCTCTCAAGGAAACTCAGTTTTCACACTCTATGCTTAGTGCCCTTTGAGTGCATTATCTAGGAATGAACCTGGTAGAGCATCACACACAAACGCATGTTCCACATGCGGGTTTCACATGCCACCAACTCCACATTCACAGGCAACTTCAGCGCCACAGCCGTTTTCAGATAGCCCTCAATGCAAAGGCTCTAGACACAAATATTCGTGAGAGAGCTAATTCAATCAAGGAAACACTGCATGTTGGTGAAGGGCATATTGAAGAAGGATCAGCCGAGTGGTTCTTGTGGGAGAACAACTCCATTTGGCTCACTAACTTCACACACCATCAGGCTTCCAAGCAGCTCTCAAGGAAACTCAGTTTTCACACTCTATGCTTAGTGCCCTTTGAGTGCCTAGGACTGAAATGAAGCTTGGTGAGCATCCCACAGAAACGAATGCTCCACATGCGGGTTTCACATGCCACCAACTGCACATTCTCAGGCAACTTCAGCGCCACAGCCGTTTTCAGATAGCCCTCAATGCAAAGGCTCTAGAGGCAAATATTGGTGTGAGAAGCTAATTCAATCAAGGAAACACTGCATGTTGGTGAAGGGCATATTGAAGAAGGATCAGCCGAGTGGTTCTTGTGGGAGAAGAACTCCATTTGGCTCACTAACTTCACACACCATCAGGTTTCCAAGCATCTCTCAAGGAAAACTCAGTTTTTCACACTCTATGCTTAGTGCCCTTTGAGTGCCTAGGACTGAAATGAAGCTTGGGAGAGCATCCCACACAAACGAATGCTGCACATGCGGGTTTCACATGCCACCAACTCCACATTCACAGGAAACTTCAGCGCCACAGCCGTTTTCAGATAGCCCTCAATGCAAAGGCTCTAGATGCAAATATTGGTGTGAGAGCTAATTCAATCAAGGAAACACTGCATGTTGGTGAAGGGCATATTGAAGAAGGATCAGCCGAGTGGTTCTTGTGGGAGAACAACTCCATTTGGCCCACTAACTTGACACACCGTCAGGCTTCCAAGTAGCTCTCAAGGAAACTCAGTTTTCACACTCTATGCTTAGTGCCCTTTGAGTGCATTATCTAGCCTTGAACCTGGTAGAGCATCCCACACAAATGAATGCTCCCCATGCGGGTTTCACATGCCACCAACTCCACATTCTCAAGCAACTTCAGCGCCACAGCCGTTTTCAGATAGCCCTCAATGCAAAGGCTGTAGATGCAAATATTGGTGTGAGAGCTAATTCAATCAAGGAAACACTGCATGTTGGTGAAGCGCATATAGAAGAAGGATCAGCCGAGTGGTTCTTGTGGGAGAACAACTCCATTTGGCTCACTAACTTCACACACCATCAGGCTTCCAAGCAGCTCTCAAGGAAACTCAGTTTTCACACTCTATGCTTAGTGCCCTTTGAGTGCCTAGGACTGAAATGAAATTGGAGAGCATCCCACACCAACGAATGCTCCACATGCGGGTTTCACATGCCACCAACTCCACATTCACAGGCAACTTCAGTGCCACAGCCGTTTTCAGATAGCCCTCAATGCAAAGGCTCTAGATGCAAATATTGGTGTGAGAGCTAATTCAATCAAGGAAACACTGCATGTTGGTGAAGGGCATATTGAAGAAGGATCAGCCGAGTGGTTCTTGTGGGAGTCAACTCCATTTGGCTCACTAACTTCACACACCATCAGGCTTCCAAGAAGCTCTCAAGGAAACTCAGTTTTCACACTCTATGCTTAGTGCCCTTTGAGTGCATTATCTAGGAATGAACCTGGTAGAGCATCCCACACAAACGCATGTTCCACATGCGGGTTTCACATGCCACCAACTCCACATTTACAGGCAACTTCAGCGCCACAGCCGTTTTCAGATAGCCCTCAGTGCAAAGGCTCTAGACACCAATATTCGTGAGAGAGCTAATTCAATCAAGGAAACACTGCATGTTGGTGAAGGGCATATTGAAGAAGGATCAGCCGAGTGGTTCTTGTGGGAGAACAACTCCATTTGGCTCACTAACTTCACACACCATCAGGCTTCCAAGCAGCTCTCAAGGAAACTCAGTTTTCACACTCTATGCTTAGTGCCCTTTGAATGCATTATCTAGGAATGAACATGGTAGAGCATCCCACACAAACGCATGCTCCACATGCGGGTTTCACATGCCACCAACTCCACATTCACAGGCAACTTCAGCGCCACAGCCGTTTTCAGATAGCCCTCAATGCAAAGGCTCTAGACGCAAATATTGGTGTGAGAGCTAATTCAATCAAGGAAACACTGCATGTTGGTGAAGGGCATATTGAAGAAGGATCAGCCGAGTGGTTCTTGTGGGAGAACAACTCCATTTGGCTCACTAACTTCACACACCATCAGGTTTCCAAGCAGCTCTCAAGGAAACTCAGTTTTCACACTCTATGCTTAGTGCCCTTTGAGTGCCTAGGAGTGAAATGAAGCTTGGTGAGCATCCCACAGAAACGAATGCTCCACATGCGGGTTTCACATGCCACCAACTCCACATTCTCAGGCAACTTCAGCGCCACAGCCGTTTTCAGATAGCCCTCAATGCAAAGGCTGTAGATGCAAATATTGGTGTGAGAGCTAATTCAATCAAGGAAACACTGCATGTTGGTGAAGCGCATTAGAAGAAGAATCAGCCGAGTGGTTCTTGTGGGAGAACAACTCCATTTGGCTCACTAACTTCACACACCATCAGGCTTCCAAGCAGCTCTCAAGGAAACTCAGTTTTCACACTCTATGCTTAGTGCTCTTTGAGTGCATTATCTAGGAATGAACCTGGTAGAGCATCCAACACAAACGAATGCTCCGCATGCGGGTTTCACATGCCACCAACTCCACATTCACAGGCAACTTCAGCGCCACAGCCGTTTTCAAATAGCCCTCAATGCAAAGGCTCTAGACGCAAATATTGGTGTGAGAGCTAATTCAATCAAGGAAACACTGCATGTTGGTGAAGGGCATATTGAAGAAGGATCAGCCGAGTGGTTCTTGTGGGAGAACAACTCCATTTGGCTCACTAACTTCACACACCATCAGGCTTCCAAGCAGCTCTCAAGGAAACTCAGTTTTCACACTCTGTGCTTAGTGCCCTTTGAGTGCATTATCCAGGAATTATCCTGGTAGAGCATCCCACACAAACGAATGCTCCGCATGCGGGTTTCACATGCCACCAACTCCACATTCACAGGAAACTTCAGCGCCACAGCTGTTTTCACATAACCCTCAATGCAAAGGCTCTAGAGGGAAATATTGGTGTGAGAGCTAATTCAATCTAGGAAACACTGCATGTTGGTGAAGGGCATATTGAAGAAGGATCAGCCGAGTGGTTCTTGTGGGAGAACAACTCCATTTGGCTCACTAACTTCACACACCATCAGGCTTCCAAGCAGCTCTCAAGGAAACTCAGTTTTCACACTCTATGCTTAGTGCCCTTTGAGTGCATTATCTAGGACTGAAATGAAGCTTGGAGAGCATCCCACACAAACGAATGCTGCACATGCGGGTTTCACATGCCACCAACTCCACATTCACAGGAAACTTCAGCGCCACAGCCGTTTTCAGATAGCCCTCAATGCAAAGGCTCTAGACGCAAATATTGGTGTGAGAGCTAATTCAATCAAGGAAACACTGCATGTTGGTGAAGGGCATATTGAAGAAGGATCAGCCGAGTGGTTCTTGTGGGAGAAGAACTCCATTTGGCTCACTAACTTCACACACCATCAGGTTTCCAAGCATCTCTCAAGGAAACTCAGTTTTCACACTCTATGCTTAGTGCCCTTTGAGTGCCTAGGACTGAAATGAAGCTTGGAGAGCATCCCACACAAACGAATGCTGCACATGCGGGTTTCACATGCCACCAACTCCACATTCACAGGAAACTTCAGCGCCACAGCCGTTTTCAGATAGCCCTCAATGCAAAGGCTCTAGATGCAAATATTGGTGTGAGAGCTAATTCAATCAAGGAAACACTGCATGTTGGTGAAGGGCATATTGAAGAAGGATCAGCCGAGTGGTTCTTGTGGGAGAACAACTCCATTTGGCCCACTAACTTGACACACCGTCAGGCTTCCAAGTAGCTCTCAAGGAAACTCAGTTTTCACACTCTATGCTTAGTGCCCTTTGAGTGCATTATCTAGCCTTGAACCTGGTAGAGCATCCCACACAAATGAATGCTCCCCATGCGGGTTTCACATGCCACCAACTCCACATTCTCAAGCAACTTCAGCGCCACAGCCGTTTTCAGATAGCCCTCAATGCAAAGGCTGTAGATGCAAATATTGGTGTGAGAGCTAATTCAATCAAGGAAACACTGCATGTTGGTGAAGCGCATATAGAAGAAGGATCAGCCGAGTGGTTCTTGTGGGAGAACAACTCCATTTGGCTCACTAACTTCACACACCATCAGGCTTCCAAGCAGCTCTCAAGGAAACTCAGTTTTCACACTCTATGCTTAGTGCCCTTTGAGTGCCTAGGACTGAAATGAAATTGGAGAGCATCCCACACCAACGAATGCTCCACATGCGGGTTTCACATGCCACCAACTCCACATTCTCAGGCAACTTCAGTGCCACAGCCGTTTTCAGATAGCCCTCAATGCAAAGGCTCTAGATGCAAATATTGGTGTGAGAGCTAATTCAATCAAGGAAACACTGCATGTTGGTGAAGGGCATATTGAAGAAGGATCAGCCGAGTGGTTCTTGTGGGAGTCAACTCCATTTGGCTCACTAACTTCACACACCATCAGGCTTCCAAGAAGCTCTCAAGGAAACTCAGTTTTCACACTCTATGCTTAGTGCCCTTTGAGTGCATTATCTAGGAATGAACCTGGTAGAGCATCCCACACAAACGCATGTTCCACATGCGGGTTTCACATGCCACCAACTCCACATTTACAGGCAACTTCAGCGCCACAGCCGTTTTCAGATAGCCCTCAGTGCAAAGGCTCTAGACACAAATATTCGTGAGAGAGCTAATTCAATCAAGGAAACACTGCATGTTGGTGAAGGGCATATTGAAGAAGGATCAGCCGAGTGGTTCTTGTGGGAGAACAACTCCATTTGGCTCACTAACTTCACACACCATCAGGCTTCCAAGCAGCTCTCAAGGAAACTCAGTTTTCACACTCTATGCTTAGTGCCCTTTGAATGCATTATCTAGGAATGAACATGGTAGAGCATCCCACACAAACGCATGCTCCACATGCGGGTTTCACATGCCACCAACTCCACATTCACAGGCAACTTCAGCGCCACAGCCGTTTTCAGATAGCCCTCAATGCAAAGGCTCTAGACGCAAATATTGGTGTGAGAGCTAATTCAATCAAGGAAACACTGCATGTTGGTGAAGGGCATATTGAAGAAGGATCAGCCGAGTGGTTCTTGTGGGAGAACAACTCCATTTGGCTCACTAACTTCACACACCATCAGGTTTCCAAGCAGCTCTCAAGGAAACTCAGTTTTCACACTCTATGCTTAGTGCCCTTTGAGTGCCTAGGAGTGAAATGAAGCTTGGTGAGCATCCCACAGAAACGAATGCTCCACATGCGGGTTTCACATGCCACCAACTCCACATTCTCAGGCAACTTCAGCGCCACAGCCGTTTTCAGATAGCCCTCAATGCAAAGGCTGTAGATGCAAATATTGGTGTGAGAGCTAATTCAATCAAGGAAACACTGCATGTTGGTGAAGCGCATTAGAAGAAGAATCAGCCGAGTGGTTCTTGTGGGAGAACAACTCCATTTGGCTCACTAACTTCACACACCATCAGGCTTCCAAGCAGCTCTCAAGGAAACTCAGTTTTCACACTCTATGCTTAGTGCTCTTTGAGTGCATTATCTAGGAATGAACCTGGTAGAGCATCCAACACAAACGAATGCTCCGCATGCGGGTTTCACATGCCACCAACTCCACATTCACAGGCAACTTCAGCGCCACAGCCGTTTTCAAATAGCCCTCAATGCAAAGGCTCTAGACGCAAATATTGGTGTGAGAGCTAATTCAATCAAGGAAACACTGCATGTTGGTGAAGGGCATATTGAAGAAGGATCAGCCGAGTGGTTCTTGTGGGAGAACAACTCCATTTGGCTCACTAACTTCACACACCATCAGGCTTCCAAGCAGCTCTCAAGGAAACTCAGTTTTCACACTCTGTGCTTAGTGCCCTTTGAGTGCATTATCCAGGAATTATCCTGGTAGAGCATCCCACACAAACGAATGCTCCGCATGCGGGTTTCACATGCCACCAACTCCACATTCACAGGAAACTTCAGCGCCACAGCTGTTTTCACATAACCCTCAATGCAAAGGCTCTAGAGGGAAATATTGGTGTGAGAGCTAATTCAATCTAGGAAACACTGCATGTTGGTGAAGGGCATATTGAAGAAGGATCAGCCGAGTGGTTCTTGTGGGAGAACAACTCCATTTGGCTCACTAACTTCACACACCATCAGGCTTCCAAGCAGCTCTCAAGGAAACTCAGTTTTCACACTCTATGCTTAGTGCCCTTTGAGTGCATTATCTAGGACTGAAATGAAGCTTGGAGAGCATCCCACACAAACGAATGCTGCACATGCGGGTTTCACATGCCACCAACTCCACATTCACAGGAAACTTCAGCGCCACAGCCGTTTTCAGATAGCCCTCAATGCAAAGGCTCTAGACGCAAATATTGGTGTGAGAGCTAATTCAATCAAGGAAACACTGCATGTTGGTGAAGGGCATATTGAAGAAGGATCAGCCGAGTGGTTCTTGTGGGAGAACAACTCCATTTGGCCCACTAAGTTGACACACCGTCAGGCTTCCAAGCAGCTCTCAAGGAAACTCAGTTTTCACACTCTATGCTTAGTGCCCTTTGAGTGCATTATCTAGCAATGAACCTGGTAGAGCATGCCACACAAATGAATGCTCCCCATGCGGGTTTCACATGCCACCAACTCCACATTCTCAAGCAACTTCAGCGCCATAGCCGTTTTCAGATAGCCCTCAATGCAAAGGCTGTAGATGCAAATATTGGTGTGAGAGCTAATTCAATCAAGGAAACACTGCATGTTGGTGAAGCGCATATAGAAGAAGGATCAGCCGAGTGGTTCTTGTGGGAGAACAACTCCATTTGGCTCACTAACTTCACACACCATCAGGCTTCCAAGCAGCTCTCAAGGAAACTCAGTTTTCACACTCTATGCTTAGTGCCCTTTGAGTGCCTAGGACTGAAATGAAATTGGAGAGCATCCCACACCAACGAATGCTCCACATGCGGGTTTCACATGCCACCAACTCCACATTCACAGGCAACTTCAGTGCCACAGCCGTTTTCAGATAGCCCTCAATGCAAAGGCTCTAGATGCAAATATTGGTGTGAGAGCTAATTCAATCAAGGAAACACTGCATGTTGGTGAAGGGCATATTTAAGAAGGATCGGCCGAGTGGCTCTTGTGGGAGAACAACTCCATTTGGCTCACTAACTTCACACACCATCAGGCTTCCATGGAGCTCTCAAGGAAACTCAGTTTTCACACTCTATGCTTAGTGCCCTTTGAGTGCATTATCTAGGAATGAACCTGGTAGAGCATCCCACACAAACGCATGTTCCACATGCGGGTTTCACATGCCACCAACTCCACATTTACAGGCAACTTCAGAGCCACAGCCGTTTTCAGATAGCCCTCAATGCAAAGGCTCTAGACGCAAGTATTTTTGGTGTGAGAGCTAATTCAATCAAGGAAACACTGCATGTTGGTGAAGGGCATATTGAAGAAGGATCAGCCGAGTGGTTCTTGTGGGAGAACAACTCCATTTGGCTCACTAACTTCACACACCATCAGGCTTCCAAGCAGCTCTCAAGGAAACTCAGTTTTCATACTCTATGCTTAGTGCCCTTTCAGTGCATTATCTAGGAATGAACCTGGTAGAGCATCCCACACAAACGAATGCTCCACATGCGGGTTTCACATGCCACCAACTCCACATTCAGAGGCAACTTCAGCGACACAGCCGTTTTCAGATAGTCCTCAATGCAAAGGCTCTAGACGCAAATATTGGTGTGAGAGCTAATTCAATCAAGGAAACATTGCATGTTGGTGCAGGGCATATTGAAGAAGGATCAGCCGAGTGGTTCTTGTGGGAGAACAACTCCATTTGGCTCACTAACTTCACACAGCATCAGGCTTCCAAGCAGCTCTCAAGGAAACTCAGTTTTCACACTCTATGCTTAGTGCACTTTGTGTGCCTAGGACTGAAATGAAGCTTGGTGAGCATCCCAGACAAACGAATGCTCCACATGCGGGTTTCACATGCGACCAACTCCACATTCAGAGGCAACTTCAGCGCCACAGTTGTTTTCAAATAGCCCTCAATGCAAAGGCTCTAGAGGGAAATATTGGTGTGAGAGCTAATTCAATCAAGGAAACACTGCATGTTGGTGAAGGGCATATTGAAGAAGAATCAACCGAGTGGTTCTTGTGGGAGAACAACTCCATTTGGCTCACTAACTTCACACACCATCAGGCTTCCAAGCAGCTCTCAAGGAAACTCAGTTTTCACACTCTACGCTTAGTGCCCTTTGAGTGCATTATCTAGGAATGAACCTGGTAGAGCATCCCAGAGAAACGAATGCTCCACATGCGGGTTTCACATGCCACCAACTCCACATTCACAGGCAACTTCAGCGCAACAGCCGTTTTCAGATAGCCCTCAATGCAAAGGCTCTAGATGCAAATATTTGTGTGAGAGCTAATTCAATCTAGGAAACACTGCATGTTGGTGAAGGGCATATTGAAGAAGAATCAGGCGAGTGGTTCTTGTGGGAGAACAACTCCATTTGGCTCACTAACTTCACACACCATCAGGCTTCCAAGCAGCTCTCAAGGAAACTCAGTTTTCACACTCTAGGCGAAGTGATCTTTGAGTGCCTAGGACTGAAATGAAGATTGGGGAGCATCCCACACAAACGAATGCTCCACATGCGGGTTTCACATGCCACGAACTCCACATTCTCAGGCAACTTCAGCGAAACAGCCGTTTTCAGATAGCCCTCAATGCAAAGGCTATAGACGCAAATATTGGTGTGAGAGCTAATTCAATCAAGGAAACACTGCATGTTGGTGAAGGGCATATTGAAGAAGGATCAGCCGAGTGGTTCTTGTGGGAGAACAACTCCATTTGGCTCACTAACTTCACACACCATCAGGCTTCCAAGCAGCTCTCAAGGAAACTCAGTTTTCACACTCTATGCTTAGTGCCATTTGAGTGCCTAGGACTGAAATGAAATTGGTGAGCATCCCACACAAACGAATGCTCCACATGCGGGTTTCACATGCCAGCAACTCCACATTCACAGGCAACTTCAGCGCCACAGCCATTTTCAGATAGCCCTCAATGCAAAGCCTATAGACGCAAATATTGGTGTGAGAGCTAATTCAATCAAAGAAACAATGCATGTTGATGAAGGGCATATTGAAGAAGGATCAGCCGAGTGGTTCTTGTGGGAGAACAACTCCATTTGGCTCACTAACTTCACACACCATCAGGCTTCCAAGCAGCTCTCAAGGAAACTCAGTTTTCACACTCTAGGCGTAGTGATCTTTGAGTGCCAAGGACTGAAATGAAGCTTGGGGAGCTTTCCACACAAACCAATGCTCCACATGCGGGTTTCACATGCCAGCAATTCCACATTCTCAGGCAACTTCAGCGAAACAGCCGTTTTCAGATAGCCCTCAATGCAAAGCTTCTAGACGCAAATATTGGTGTGAGAGCTAATTCAATCAAGGAAACACTGCATGTTGGTGAAGGGCCTATTGAAGAAGGATCAGCCGAGTGGTTCTTGTGGGAGAACAACTCCATTTGGCTCACTAACTTCACACACCATCAGGCTTCCAAGCAGCTCTCAAGGAAACTCAGTTTTCACACTCTATGCTTAGTGCCCTTTGAGTGCATTATCAAGGAATGAACCTGGTAGAGCATCCCACAGAAACGAATGATCCACATGCGGGATTCACATGCCACCAACTCCACATTCACAGGCAAATTCAGCGCCACAGCCATTTTCAGATAGCCCTCAATGCAGAAGCTCTAGACACAAATATTGGTGTGAGAGGTAATTCAATCAAGGAAACACTGCATGTTGGTGAAGGGCCTATTGAAGAAGGATCAGCCGAGTGGTTCTTGTGGGAGAACAACTCCATTTGGCTCACTAACTTCACACACCATCAGGCTTCCAAGCAGCTCTCAAGGAAACTCAGTTTTCACAATCTAGGCGTAGTGATCTTTGAGTGCCTAGGACTGAAATGAAGCTTGGTGAGCATCCCACACAAATGCTCCACATGCGGGTTTCACATGCCACCAATTCCACATTCTCAGGCCACTTCAGCGCCACAGCCATTTTCAGATAGCCCTCAATGCAAAGGCTCTAGACGCAAATATTGGCGTGAGAGCTAATTCAATCAAGGAAACACTGCATGTTGGTGAAGGGCATATTGAAGAAGGATCAGCCGAGTGGTTCTTGTGGGAGAACAACTCCATTTGGCTCACTAACTTCACACACCATCAGGCTTCCAAGCAGCTCTCAAGGAAACTCAGTTTTCACACTCTATGCTTAGTGCCCTTTGAGTGCCTAGGACTGAAATGAAGCTTAGTGAGCATCCCACACGAACGAATGCTCCACATGCGGGTTTCACATGCCACCAACTCCACATTCTCAGGCAACTTCAGCGCCACAGCCATTTTCATATAGCCCTCAATGCAAAGGTTCTAGACGCAAATATTGGTGTGAGAGGTAATTCAATCAAGGAAACACTGCATGTTGGTGAAGGGCATATTGAAGAAGGATCAGCCGAGTGGTTCTTGTGGGAGAACAACTCCATTTGGCTCACTAACTTCACACACCATCAGGCTTCCAAGCAGCTCTCAAGGAAACTCAGTTTTCACACTCTATGCTTAGTGCCCTTTGAGTGCATTATCTAGGAATGAACCTGGTAGAGCATCCCAGACAAACGAATGCTCCACATGCGGGATTCACATGCCACCAACTCCACATTCACAGGCAACTTCAGCGCCACAGCCATTTTCATATAGCCCTCAATGCAAAGCTTCTAGACGCAAATATTGGTGTGAGAGGTAATTCAATCAAGGAAACACTGCATGTTGGTGAAGGGCATATTGAAGAAGGATCAGCCGAGTGGTTCTTGTGGGAGAACAACTCCATTTGGCTCACTAACTTCACACACCATCAGGCTTCCAAGCAGCTCTCAAGGAAACTCAGTTTTCACACTCTATGCTTAGTGCCATTTGAGTGCCTAGGACTGAAATGAAGCTTGGGGAGCATCCCACACAAACAAATGCTCCACATGCGGGTTTCACATGCCACCAATTCCACATTCTCAGGAAACTTCAGCGCCAAAGCCATTTTCAGATAGCCCTCAATGCAAAGGTTCTAGACGCAAATATTGGTGTGAGAGCTAATTCAATCAAGGAAACACTGCATGTTGGTGAAGGGCATATTGAAGAAGGATCAGCCGAGTGGTTCTTGTGGGAGAACAACTCCATTTGGCTCACTAACTTCACACACCATCAGGCTTCCAAGCAGCTCTCAAGGAAACTCAGTTTTCACACTCTAGGCGTAGTGATCTTTGAGTGCCTAGGACTGAAATGAAGCTTGGGGAGCTTTCCACACAAACCAATGCTCCACATGCGGGTTTCACATGCCACTAATTCCACATTCTCAGGCAACTTCAGCGCCACAGCCGTTTTCAGATAGCCCTCAATGCAAAGCTTCTAGACGCAAATATTGGTGTGAGAGCTAATTCAATCAAGGAAACACTGCATGTTGGTGAAGGGCCCATTGAAGAAGGATCAGCCGAGTGGTTCTTGTGGGAGAACAACTCCATTTGGCTCACTAACTTCACACACCATCAGGCTTCCAAGCAGCTCTCAAGGAAACTCAGTTTTCACACTCTATGCTTAGTGCACTTTGAGTGCATTATCTAGGAATGATCCTGGTAGAGCATCCCACACAAACGAATGCTCCGCATGCGGGTTTCACATGCCACCAACTCCACATTTACAGGAAACTTCAGCGCCACAGCCGTTTTCAGATAGCCCTCAATGCAAAGGCTCTAGAGGGAAATATTGGTGTGAGAGCTAATTCAATCTAGGAAACACTGCATGTTGGTGAAGGGCATATTGAAGAAGGATCAGCCGAGTGGTTCTTGTGGGAGAACAACTCCATTTGGCTCACTAACTTCACACACCATCAGGCTTCCAAGCAGCTCTCAAGGAAACTCAGTTTTCACACTCTATGCTTAGTGCCATTTGAGTGCCTAGGACTGAAATGAAGCTTGGGGAGCATCCCACACAAACAAATGCTCCACATGCGGGTTTCACATGCCACCAACTCCACATTCACAGGCAACTTCAGCGTCACAGCCGTTTTCAGATAGCCCTCAATGCAAAGGCTCTAGACGCAAATATTGGGGTGGGGAATAATTCAATCAAACAAACACTGCATGTTGGTGAAGGGCATATTGAAGAAGGATCAGCCGAGTGGTTCTTGTGGGAGAACAACTCCATTTGGCTCACTAACTTCACACACCATCAGGCTTCCAAGCAGCTCTCAAGGAAACTCAGTTTTCACACTCTATGCTTAGTGCCCTTTGAGTGCATTATCTAGGAATGAACCTGGTAGAGCATCCCAGACAAACGAATGCTCCACATGCGGGATTCACATGCCACCAACTCCACATTCACAGGCAACTTCAGCGCCACAGCCATTTTCATATAGCCCTCAATGCAAAGCTTCTAGATGCAAATATTGGTGTGAGAGGTAATTCAATCAAGGAAACACTGCATGTTGGTGAAGGGCATATTGAAGAAGGATCAGCCGAGTGGTTCTTGTGGGAGAACAACTCCATTTGGCTCACTAACTTCACACACCATCAGGCTTCCAAGCAGCTCTCAAGGAAACTCAGTTTTCACACTCTATGCTTAGTGCCCTTTGAGTGCATTATCTAGGAATGAACCTGGTAGAGCATCCCACACAAAAGAATGATCCACATGCGGGTTTCACATGCCACGAACTCCACATTCTCAGGCAACTTCAGCGAAACAGCCGTTTTCAGATAGCCCTCAATGCAAAGGCTCTAGACGCAAATATTGGTGTGAGAGCTAATTCAATCAAAGAAACACTGCATGTTGATGAAGGGCATATTGAAGAAGGATCAGCCGAGTGGTTCTTGTGGGAGAACAACTCCATTTGGCTCACTAACTTCACACACCATCAGGCTTCCAAGCAGCTCTCAAGGAAACTCAGTTTTCACACTCTATGCTTAGTGCCCTTTGAGTGCCTAGGACTGAAATGAAGCTTGGGGAGCATCCCACACAAACAAATGCTCCACATGCGGGTTTCACATGCCACCAATTCCACATTCTCAGGAAACTTCAGCGCCAAAGCCATTTTCAGATAGCCCTCAATGCAAAGGTTCTAGACGCAAATATTGGTGTGAGAGCTAATTCAATCAAGGAAACACTGCATGTTGGTGAAGGGCATATTGAAGAAGGATCAGCCGAGTGGTTCTTGTGGGAGAACAACTCCATTTGGCTCACTAACTTCACACACCATCAGGCTTCCAAGCAGCTCTCAAGGAAACTCAGTTTTCACACTCTAGGCGTAGTGATCTTTGAGTGCCTAGGACTGAAATGAAGCTTGGGGAGCTTTCCACACAAACCAATGCTCCACATGCGGGTTTCACATGCCACTAATTCCACATTCTCAGGCAACTTCAGCGCCACAGCCGTTTTCAGATAGCCCTCAATGCAAAGCTTCTAGACGCAAATATTGGTGTGAGAGCTAATTCAATCAAGGAAACACTGCATGTTGGTGAAGGGCCCATTGAAGAAGGATCAGCCGAGTGGTTCTTGTGGGAGAACAACTCCATTTGGCTCACTAACTTCACACACCATCAGGCTTCCAAGCAGCTCTCAAGGAAACTCAGTTTTCACACTCTATGCTTAGTGCACTTTGAGTGCCTAGGACTGAAATGAAGCTTGGGGAGCATCCCACACAAACAAATGCTCCACATGCGGGTTTCACATGCCACCAATTCCACATTCTCAGGCAACTTCAGCGCCAAAGCCATTTTCAGATAGCCCTCAATGCAAAGGTTCTAGACGCAAATATTGGTGTGAGAGCTAATTCAATCAAGGAAACACTGCATGTTGGTGAAGGGCATATTGAAGAAGGATCAGCGGAGTGGTTCTTGTGGGAGAACAACTCCATTTGGCTCACTAACTTCACACATCATCAGGTTTCCAAGCAGCTCTCAAGGAAACTCAGTTTTCACACTCTTGGCGTAGTGATCTTTGAGTGCCTAGAACTGAAATGAAGCTTGGGGAGCTTTCCACACAAACCAATGCTCCACATGCGGGTTTCACATGCCACCAATTCCACATTCTCAGGCAACTTCAGCGCCACAGCCGTTTTCAGATAGCCCTCAATGCAAAGCTTCTAGACGCAAATATTGGTGTGAGAGCTAATTCAATCAAGGAAACACTGCATGTTGGTGAAGGGCATATTGAAGAAGGATCAGCCGAGTGGTTCTTGTGGGAGAACAACTCCATTTGGCTCACTAACTTCACACACCATCAGGCTTCCAAGCAGCTCTCAAGGAAACTCAGTTTTCACACTCTATGCTTAGTGCCATTTGAGTGCCTAGGACTGAAATGAAGCTTGGTGAGCATCCCAGACAAACGAATGCTCCACATGCGGGTTTCACATGCCACCAACTCCACATTCTCAGGCAATGTCAGCGCCACAGCCGTTTTCAGATAGCCCTCAATGCAAAGCTTCTAGACGCAAATATTGGTGTGAGAGCTAATTCAATCAAGGAAACACTGCATGTTGGTGAAGGGCATATTGAAGAAGGATCAGCTGAGTGGTTCTTGTGGGAGAACAACTCCATTTGGCTCACTAACTTCACACACCATCAGGCTTCCAAGCAGCTCTCAAGGAAACTCAGTTTTCACACTCTATGCTTAGTGCACTTTGAGTGCATTATCTAGGAATGATCCTGGTAGAGCATCCCACACAAACGAATGCTCCGCATGCGGGTTTCACATGCCACCAACTCCACATTCACAGGAAACTTCAGCGCCACAGCCGTTTTCAGATAGCCCTCAATGCAAAGGCTCTAGAGGGAAATATTGGTGTGAGAGCTAATTCAATCTAGGAAACACTGCATGTTGGTGAAGGGCATATTGAAGAAGGATCAGCCGAGTGGTTCTTGTGGGAGAACAACTCCATTTGGCTCACTAACTTCACACACCATCAGGCTTCCAAGCAGCTCTCAAGGAAACTCAGTTTTCACACTCTATGCTTAGTGCCATTTGAGTGCCTAGGACTGAAATGAAGCTTGGGGAGCATCCCACACAAACAAATGCTCCACATGCGGGTTTCACATGCCACCAACTCCACATTCACAGGCAACTTCAGCGTCACAGCCGTTTTCAGATAGCCCTCAATGCAAAGGCTCTAGACGCAAATATTGGGGTGGGGAATAATTCAATCAAACAAACACTGCATGTTGGTGAAGGGCATATTGAAGAAGGATCAGCCGAGTGGTTCTTGTGGGAGAACAACTCCATTTGGCTCACTAACTTCACACACCATCAGGCTTCCAAGCAGCTCTCAAGGAAACTCAGTTTTCACACTCTATGCTTAGTGCCCTTTGAGTGCATTATCTAGGAATGAACCTGGTAGAGCATCCCAGACAAACGAATGCTCCACATGCGGGATTCACATGCCACCAACTCCACATTCACAGGCAACTTCAGCGCCACAGCCATTTTCATATAGCCCTCAATGCAAAGCTTCTAGACGCAAATATTGGTGTGAGAGGTAATTCAATCAAGGAAACACTGCATGTTGGTGAAGGGCATATTGAAGAAGGATCAGCCGAGTGGTTCTTGTGGGAGAACAACTCCATTTGGCTCACTAACTTCACACACCATCAGGCTTCCAAGCAGCTCTCAAGGAAACTCAGTTTTCACACTCTATGCTTAGTGCCCTTTGAGTGCATTATCTAGGAATGAACCTGGTAGAGCATCCCACACAAAAGAATGATCCACATGCGGGTTTCACATGCCACGAACTCCACATTCTCAGGCAACTTCAGCGAAACAGCCGTTTTCAGATAGCCCTCAATGCAAAGGCTCTAGACGCAAATATTGGTGTGAGAGCTAATTCAATCAAAGAAACACTGCATGTTGATGAAGGGCATATTGAAGAAGGATCAGCCGAGTGGTTCTTGTGGGAGAACAACTCCATTTGGCTCACTAACTTCACACACCATCAGGCTTCCAAGCAGCTCTCAAGGAAACTCAGTTTTCACACTCTATGCTTAGTGCCCTTTGAGTGCCTAGGACTGAAATGAAGCTTGGGGAGCATCCCACACAAACAAATGCTCCACATGCGGGTTTCACATGCCACCAATTCCACATTCTCAGGAAACTTCAGCGCCAAAGCCATTTTCAGATAGCCCTCAATGCAAAGGTTCTAGACGCAAATATTGGTGTGAGAGCTAATTCAATCAAGGAAACACTGCATGTTGGTGAAGGGCATATTGAAGAAGGATCAGCCGAGTGGTTCTTGTGGGAGAACAACTCCATTTGGCTCACTAACTTCACACACCATCAGGCTTCCAAGCAGCTCTCAAGGAAACTCAGTTTTCACACTCTAGGCGTAGTGATCTTTGAGTGCCTAGGACTGAAATGAAGCTTGGGGAGCTTTCCACACAAACCAATGCTCCACATGCGGGTTTCACATGCCACTAATTCCACATTCTCAGGCAACTTCAGCGCCACAGCCGTTTTCAGATAGCCCTCAATGCAAAGCTTCTAGACGCAAATATTGGTGTGAGAGCTAATTCAATCAAGGAAACACTGCATGTTGGTGAAGGGCCCATTGAAGAAGGATCAGCCGAGTGGTTCTTGTGGGAGAACAACTCCATTTGGCTCACTAACTTCACACACCATCAGGCTTCCAAGCAGCTCTCAAGGAAACTCAGTTTTCACACTCTATGCTTAGTGCCATTTGAGTGCCTAGGACTGAAATGAAGCTTGGGGAGCATCCCACACAAACAAATGCTCCACATGCGGGTTTCACATGCCACCAATTCCACATTCTCAGGCAACTTCAGCGCCAAAGCCATTTTCAGATAGCCCTCAATGCAAAGGTTCTAGACGCAAATATTGGTGTGAGAGCTAATTCAATCAAGGAAACACTGCATGTTGGTGAAGGGCATATTGAAGAAGGATCAGCGGAGTGGTTCTTGTGGGAGAACAACTCCATTTGGCTCACTAACTTCACACACCATCAGGTTTCCAAGCAGCTCTCAAGGAAACTCAGTTTTCACACTCTAGGCGTAGTGATCTTTGAGTGCCTAGAACTGAAATGAAGCTTGGGGAGCTTTCCACACAAACCAATGCTCCACATGAGGGTTTCACATGCCACCAATTCCACATTCTCAGGCAACTTCAGCGCCACAGCCGTTTTCAGATAGCCCTCAATGCAAAGCTTCTAGACGCAAATATTGGTGTGAGAGCTAATTCAATCAAGGAAACACTGCATGTTGGTGAAGGGCCCATTGAAGAAGGATCAGCCGAGTGGTTCTTGTGGGAGAACAACTCCATTTGGCTCACTAACTTCACACACCATCAGGCTTCCAAGCAGCTCTCAAGGAAACTCAGTTTTCACACTCTATGCTTAGTGCCATTTGAGTGCCTAGGACTGAAATGAAGCTTGGTGAGCATCCCAGACAAACGAATGCTCCACATGCGGGTTTCACATGCCACCAACTCCACATTCTCAGGCAATGTCAGCGCCACAGCCGTTTTCAGATAGCCCTCAATGCAAAGCTTCTAGACGCAAATATTGGTGTGAGAGCTAATTCAATCAAGGAAACACTGCATGTTGGTGAAGGGCATGTTGAAGAAGGATCAGCTGAGTGGTTCTTGTGGGAGAACAACTCCATTTGGCTCACTAACTTCACACACCATCAGGCTTCCAAGCAGCTCTCAAGGAAACTCAGTTTTCACACTCTATGCTTAGTGCACTTTGAGTGCATTATCTAGGAATGATCCTGGTAGAGCATCCCACACAAACGAATGCTCCGCATGCGGGTTTCACATGCCACCAACTCCACATTCACAGGAAACTTCAGCGCCACAGCCGTTTTCAGATAGCCCTCAATGCAAAGGCTCTAGAGGGAAATATTGGTGTGAGAGCTAATTCAATCTAGGAAACACTGCATGTTGGTGAAGGGCATATTGAAGAAGGATCAGCCGAGTGGTTCTTGTGGGAGAACAACTCCATTTGGCTCACTAACTTCACACACCATCAGGCTTCCAAGCAGCTCTCAAGGAAACTCAGTTTTCACACTCTATGCTTAGTGCTCTTTGAGTGCCTAGGACTGAAATGAAGCTTGGTGAGCATCCCACACAAACGAATGCTCCACAGGCGGGTTTCACATGCCACCAACTGCACATTCTCAGGCAACTTCAGCGCCACAGCCGTTTTCAGATAGCCCTCAATGCAAAGGCTCTAGACGCAAATATTGGTGTGAGAGCTAATTCAATCAAGGAAACACTGCATGTTGGTGAAGGGCATATTGAAGAAGGATCAGCCGAGTGGTTCTTGTGGGATAACAACTCCATTTGGCCCACTAACTTGACACACCGTCAGGCTTCCAAGTAGCTCTCAAGGAAACTCAGTTTTCACCCTCTATGCTTAGTGCCCTTTGAGTGCATTATCTAGCCTTGAACCTGGTAGAGCATGCCACACAAATGAATGCTCCCCATGCGAGTTTCACATGCCACCAACTCCACATTCTCAAGCAACTTCAGCGCCACAGCCGTTTTCAGATAGCCCTCAATGCAAAGGCTGTAGATGCAAATATTGGTGTGAGAGCTAATTCAATCAAGGAAACACTGCATGTTGGTGAAGCGCATATAGAAGAAGGATCAGCCGAGTGGTTCTTGTGGGAGAACAACTCCATTTGGCTCACTAACTTCACACACCATCAGGTTTCCAAGCAGCTCTCAAGGAAACTCAGTTTTCACACTCTATGCTTAGTGCCCTTTGAGTGCCTAGGAGTGAAATGAAGCTTGGTGAGCATCCCACAGAAACGAATGATCCACATGCGGGTTTCACATGCCACCAACTCCACATTCTCAGGCAACTTCAGCGCCACAGCCGTTTTCAGATAGCCCTCAATGCAAAGGCTGTAGATGCAAATATTGGTGTGAGAGCTAATTCAATCAAGGAAACACTGCATGTTGGTGAAGCGCATTAGAAGAAGAATCAGCCGAGTGGTTCTTGTGGGAGAACAACTCCATTTGGCTCACTAACTTCACACACCATCAGGCTTCCAAGCAGCTCTCAAGGAAACTCAGTTTTCACACTCTGTGCTTAGTGCCCTTTGAGTGCATTATCCAGGAATGATCCTGGTAGAGCATCCCACACAAACGAATGCTCCGCATGCGGGTTTCACATGCCACCAACTCCACATTCACAGGCAACTTCAGCGCCACAGCTGTTTTCACATAACCCTCAATGCAAAGGCTCTAGAGGGAAATATTGGTGTGAGAGCTAATTCAATCTAGGAAACACTGCATGTTGGTGAAGGGCATATTGAAGAAGGATCAGCCGAGTGGTTCTTGTGGGAGAACAACTCCATTTGGCTCACTAACTTCACACACCATCAGGCTTCTAAGCAGCTCTCAAGGAAACTCAGTTTTCACACTCTATGCTTAGTGCCCTTTGAGTGCATTATCTAGGAATGAAATGAAGCTTGGTGAGCATCCCACACAAACGAATGCTCCCCATGCGGGTTTCACATGCCACCAACTGCACATTCTCAGGCAACTTCAGTGCCACAGCCGTTTTCAGATAGCCCTCAATGCAAAGGCTCTAGACGTAAATATTGGTGTGAGAGCTAATTCAATCAAGGCAACACTGCATGTTGGTGAAGGGCATATTGAAGAAGGATCAGCCGAGTGGTTCTTGTGGGAGAACAACTCCATTTGGCTCACTAACTTCACACACCATCAGGCTTCCAAGCATCTCTCAAGGAAACTCAGTTTTCACACTCTATGCTTAGTGCCCTTTGAGTGCCTAGGACTGAAATGAAGCTTGGAGAGCATCCCACACAAACGAATGCTGCACATGCGGGTTTCACATGCCACCAACTCCACATTCACAGGAAACTTCAGCGCCACAGCCGTTTTCAGATAGCCCTCAATGCAAAGGCTCTAGACGCAAATATTGGTGTGAGAGCTAATTCAATCAAGGAAACACTGCATGTTGGTGAAGGGCATATTGAAGAAGGATCAGCCGAGTGGTTCTTGTTGGAGAACAACTCCATTTGGCCCACTAACTTGACACACCGTCAGGCTTCCAAGCAGCTCTCAAGGAAACTCAGTTTTCACACTCTATGCTTAGTGCCCTTTGAGTGCATTATCTAGGAATGAACCTGGTAGAGCATCCCACACAAACGCATGTTCCACATGCGGGTTTCACATGCCACCAACTCCACATTTACAGGCAACTTCAGAGCCACAGCCGTTTTCAGATAGCCCTCAATGCAAAGGCTCTAGACGCAAGTATTTTTGTGAGAGCTAATTCAATCAAGGAAACACTGCATGTTGGTGAAGGGCATATTGAAGAAGGATCAGCCGAGTGGTTCTTGTGGGAGAACAACTCCATTTGGCTCACTAACTTCACACACCATCAGGCTTCCAAGCAGCTCTCAAGGAAACTCAGTTTTCACACTCTAGGCGAAGTGATCTTTGAGTGCCTAGGACTGAAATGAAGATTGGGGAGCATCCCACACAAACGAATGCTCCACATGCGGGTTTCACATGCCACGAACTCCACATTCTCAGGCAACTTCAGCGAAACAGCCGTTTTCAGATAGCCCTCAATGCAAAGGTTCTAGACGCAAATATTGGTGTGAGAGCTAATTCAATCAAGGAAACACTGCATGTTGGTGAAGGGCATATTGAAGAAGGATCAGCCGAGTGGTTCTTGTGGGAGAACAACTCCATTTGGCTCACTAACTTCACACACCATCAGGCTTCCAAGCAGCTCTCAAGGAAACTCAGTTTTCACACTCTATGCTTAGTGCCATTTGAGTGCCTAGGACTGAAATGAAGCTTGGTGAGCATCCCACACAAACGAATGCTCCACATGCGGGTTTCACATGCCACCAACTCCACATTCTCAGGAAACTTCAGCGCCACAGCTGTTTTCAGATAGCCCTCAATGCAAAGGCTCTAGACGCAAATATTGGTGTGAGAGCTAATTCAATCAAGGAAACACTGCATGTTGGTGAAGGGCATATTGAAGAAGGATCAGCCGAGTGGTTCTTGTGGGAGAACAACTCCATTTGGCTCACTAACTTCACACAGCATCAGGCTTTCAAGCAGCTCTCAAGGAAACTCAGTTTTCATACTCTATGCTTAGTGCCCTTTGAGTGCATTATCTAGGAATGAACCTGGTAGAGCACCCCACACAAACGAATGCTCCACATGCAGGTTTCACATGCCACCAACTCCACATTCACAGGCAACTTCAGCGCCACAGCCGTTTTCACATAGCCCTCAATGCAAAGGTTCTAGACGCAAATATTAGTGTGAGAGCTAATTCAATCAAGGAAACACTGCATGTTGGTGCAGGGCATATTGAAGAAGGATCAGCCGAGTGGTTCTTGTGGGAGAACAACTCCATTTGGCTCACTAACTTCACACAGCATCAGGCTTCCAAGCAGCTCTCAAGGAAACTCAGTTTTCACACTCTATGCTTAGTGCCATTTGAGTGCCTAGGACTGAAATGAAGCTTGGTGAGCTGTAGGAGGACATTGTGACCCGAAAAGGTCAGTGAGCACAGGACTACAGTTGGTTGGATAATATTTGGAGGAGAATAACCAAATGGCTACCTTTTGTATACCTTATTGGATATCATCTGCATATGTATATGAGAACACCTGGTGGAATATACAAGACAAAAGGAGTTCCAAACAAGCATTAATGGTTTTGTTGATAAGCTCAGCACTTCCTCCCTTATCCTATATGACCCTCAGAGTATAAAGTCTGATGCTACTAATAAACCTCGGCTTTTGACCATCAGTCAGGGGTCCACGCGTGTTATTATCGGCTCCGTGCACCAAGTCCATCACTGCGGGACAGCGACAACTGGCGCCTGAACGGGGACTTGAAAGAAGAAGAGAAAGTGCAGCGGAGACCCCCACAGAAAGTGGTGAGTGGGACAATGGGCCAGAACCAGTGTAGGGCACAGTCTTTTATCTCTCTTATGCAGAATTTTTTAGTGAAAAGTGGAACGAAGATAACTAGGCAGCAATTGCATTCTTATTTAGAGCTTGTTAGTGAATATAATCCTTGGTCTCCAGATGAATGGACACTAGAAACTGGACTTAAGAATTTTACTCAGAAAAATGGTGAAAAGGCCGGAAGGATAGAAGATATTCAAGTTAGTTTTTGGATTATATCGGCTTTAATTAGAGCTATTATTATAATTTTAGAAGGGGAATCTGCAAGAAATTCCTCTAAGGGGAGACACCCCCAAAATGTAGCTAAAAAAGAAGTGTTTCATAGTAAGAACAAGGAAGAAAGAGAAAGGGAATCCTTAAGAGGCCCACCTAACAGGAAAGGACGCTGTAATATGGCTAAAAAAGAAACGCCTCATAGTACAGATGAGGAGGACAGCAAAGAGGAGCCCGTGAGAGATTTCCCTAACGGGAGACGCCACCGTAATGTGGCTAGGAAAGAAATGGCTTCTACTACAGATGAAGATGAGAAAGAATGTGTGAGAGACCCTCCCACGAGGAGATGCCACTGTAATGCAGCAAAAAGAGAAAGGCCTTATACTTCAGATGTGGAAATTAGGAAAAGAAAACTTGGAAGATGTTACCATAATGTGACTGAAAATGAAATCAGAACTAAGAAAAAGAACATTTTCAGTGTTAAACCACAGGATTTCTCTAGTGAGGTAAATGAGGCTGGGATAAAGCAACAGTTACATATCAGCCCATGCCGTCTTGCTCTTAAATCTGATCAAAAATGTTTCCAAATGACTGATGTTCCCCGGAGACCTCATGAATTCCGATTGCTTTTTCCAATCATACTTAGTCAAGAAAATAACCAACCTACCTATGAAAGCCTAGATGTTAATGCCATCATAGCTTTTAAAAAGGCTTGTGTGTCCTATGGACCTACTTCTTCTTATGTGTGGGAATATTTAAATGGCTGGAGCCAGGGAGCAAACTGGATTCCTTATGATTTTGAAGTAATAGCAAAAATAGGGTTTTCTCCTTCTCAATATTTACAATGGAAAATGTGGAGAAGCGATATGGCTAAAGAAAAACTGCGAACCTTAGGAGCATCAGGTCGGCAACTCCCTGGTGGAGGACAACTGACTTATGATATGTTGGTTGGAGATGGACAGTGGGTTACTACAGAGCAACAGATACAGCTACCTCAAGCTGCGCTCATGCATATACGAGACGTAGCATTGTGGGCATGGGAGAAAATTGAGACTGGGTCTGAATTTGCAGGCAGTTATACAAAAGTCATTCAAGGAGCCAAAGAATCTTATGCTGATTTTGTAAGACGTTTGACAGACTCTATAGAAAAACAAGTTAAGGGAGAAGGCACTAGGAAATTGTTGTTAAAGCAACTGGCCTTTGATAATGCGAATGAGGACTGCCAGGCTGTTATTCGTCCTATAAAAGAAAGAGAGGATCTTCTGGGTTACCTGAAAGCCTGTCGCAACATAGGGACATTTAAGCACCGTGCCCGCCTAGCAGCACTTGAAACTTTTGCTATTCAAAAACAAATGAAGGCTAAATGTTTTAATTGTGGCAAGCCAGGACACCTTAGAAAAGATTGCCCAATGCTTCCTTCAACTCAAAAATACCCTGCGGATGCTTTTAACAGTCACTCCCCTGGAATATGTCCTAAGTGCCGAAGAGGCCAACACTGGAAAAAAGAATGTAAATCCAAATTTGACCATGATGGCAGATGCCTGTGGCCAGAAGACTCTGGGAGGGGTCAGCCCCAGGTCCCAAACATTCACAGGTTTACAAAATGGGAATCTTCAGAGAAGCTACAAACTTAAAACTGCCACTGTCTCATTGCCCCACCTGTGCTCCTCACCCTGCAAGTATAAATCCTGGAGGCTGAAATTCCAATCAGTTGTGGTGTATGCATGTTATTCATATACAGCATTGCTTAATCATGTATACTAATTTTTAAGTACAAGTCTTTATATTAAGTTAATTTTTATGTTCACTGCCTCATTACGTTCTCATTGTTTAAAAATAACAAAAGCGATGTTCTTGCTTTAAGGAGTGTTTGGCTGATGTCATTATATCATTATAAAGTGAATGTTTCCTGTTTTGTTTGTTAATGTACCCGAGTTGTAACCGCATGTCTTTTGGAATATTTTATAATGCTGAGGAAGCTGGCCTTCAGTTTAGTGGCTAGCTTTCACAATAATCACCAATTTCAAGGTCTTTTGTTGTGGTAGATGTTTAGCAAACTGACTTCATCTGTATATCCATTGCAACTTTTGGGAGCTTGGAATTCAAAGAAGATACTAGGCTTTTGTAAATCCTGAGGGTTTTTTGGGGGGACATTTAATAAAAATGTGAAATTTTACCATAAATAATTTGGTATAAAATTGAACTCGAACACTATTTGATTATTTCAAGGTATAAGTTAATGTGATATTCATTGTCTACAAAGTGTTTGCATGTATTAATTGCATGTATTAATGTAATTCTTGTGTTTTTGGCTGGTTATCAAATCTCTCACTGCCTTTAATGTGTCAAGGTTTTGTATTTGTTTTAAAGATATTTGAGTGATGATCTCGCATCAATAACCAATTGTAATCTATCATATGTTATGCTAATGTCAACAACAAATCTTGTTTCAGATATTTTTAGCTATCCTTAAAAAAGCATTTAAGAATTCAAAGGTTTCAAATCCTAGGGATTCCCTTGGTATTCTTACGAGGCCTCAAGAATGCCAACGGATCTATCTCCCGTTTTGTGGAGACAGTTGACCAGGCTATTGGATTATACTAAGATTATTGCCAAATAACAAATGGAGTAAAATTTTATTGTGTCAAAACGTTGTATACATCCATGGAGTTGTGAAGGTTTAATTTTAGTTTGCGTTGCTAATTATGTATTCTTAGCATGGCTGTATTGCTGGGAAGACTGAAATTTGCAATTTTAGATTGATGGAGGGATTTCATAGCATGATCAATGTTTTTGTCTGAGTTTCTCAGTTCAAAACTATTGACTTAATGGTTTCACTTACTGGTTTTTGGTGAACACTACTACTAAGCTTGGTTGAGAATAATATTTTCAAGTCTCCAAAAGTGTGTGTGTGTGTCTGTGTGTGTGCGCGCATACATGTGTGTCTTAACATTTTGTCCTTTGTAAAAAGTTGTTTCAAATTGTTATCATGTGTTGCTGTTTGTTTATCAAGAGCAGGTTGCCTTGGGGCTGTGGCAACCTGCAGCCACGCCCAGAGCTTTCTGATAGGATTGTAAAATCACAAAGATGTTAAAGTTATGCTTTAAAAGCAGAGGGGGGAATATGCTACCCCTGTAAATGCATTAATTTGGTCTTACTCACCTTAAATTTTGTTCAGATTTTGTCTCCTGGTGAGCACCAGCTCTGCGTCACTAGAGGCTGCTTGCAGGCCCAACACAGATGCCTTCGGTTTGATGGAGGAACCCAGCCACTCACAAGTGGAGAGGTCCTGACCCCTTGCTAACTGTGGGAAGAGGGTTTGTTTGTGTTTTTTCAGATCTGAGCTGCAGCCTGTGTGGGTGCCAGCTGGTAATGTAAAGCCCTGGACTCCATTCACCGGAGGAAGCGCCTGCAGTAAGACAAATTCGCGACTTCATTCTGAAAGATCCATCTCCATCAAGGAGACATTGGAGGAGGAGGAGGAGGCCAGACCCCTCCCAACACCGGGTGACGTGAGGGATCCTAAGAGATTGGTGCATCAAGCGCAACTGTCCTTGACATTATGATGCATTTGATAAACACTAATAATCCGTGGGAAAGGTTATGCTCTTGTCCCTAGAATTTCCTGATGGATCCTCAAAACTGGCTCATCTGACCTCGAAAGTGCTGCAACTCCCTTGAACTCAACGCTGCCCCTGGAGAAGATGGAACCCCCAGTGGAGCTGCCTCTAAGAACTGAAAAGCTAAATTTGTTTAATATTCCTCTGGTTCTACTACAGGTCAGGAGTGCAGAGAAATTCTCCACCTTCTTAGAATGTTTGAGGAAGACTTTAAGTGTAACTTGTTATTTATAGATTTTAATGACCTTAGACATTAGAAAAGCCATAGAAATTTGTGGTGGCATCCAAGGACGACTCTGACACCCTCTTAAAGGAGGTTGTGTGTATAGAGCAAGGGGGATCTCAGGGTGGAGCAGGAGGATAAGAGGAGCCCTCTATCCTAGTCCCGGAGACCCCCGGAGGCCTCCCATGTGCTTTCGCTGCAGAAGCAGTGGATATCTGCCTCATCAAGGACATCGAGAACCGTATCCCGACTGCCAAGGAGATCACAAGGAAGATGAGTGCCCTTGGAGGCCGAGAACTCTGAGGTCAGTCCTTTCCTATTGGATTTCTCACAAGGGATTGAAGCAGCCCAGTACCCTGCTCATAGGGTCTGGTGACCTGGGAACTTAAGCCAGGAGCCCCGGGAGGCACTCAGAGAGAAAAGGATTGTAGGAGGAGCTTCCTCTAGTTCTTAACTAGTTCCAGCCTTGGCTCTCAGCCCTCTCTTACACCAACCATCAGGGTTGCTTGTGAGTCCCATGTAGAGTTAAATTCTTCCTCACTCACTAAGTTGTTGGGGATTTCCCTGCTCACCTACCTAAAACTTTTCTATTCTTCAATTGTTAAATGCAAAACTGTGCTTAACCTCTATAAACTGCAAAATTTAAATTGGGTTAAGAATCTCCCTGAAAAGATTTTATTAATTTAAAACTGTTAATGCTAAACAAGATGTAACTGTAAAGAACTTTGATGTTATGTTTGAACTCAGCTGCTATGTATGTCAATGTTGGTCTTTACACTGTTCCTGTGCCACTCTGCTTTCGGTTAAATAATATTGTTTCTCCCCATTTTTCTGCTCTCCCAAGAGCATGTTTCCCCTACATACATCATTCAGGCCTAATTTTACAAAACACAGAAGGGGGATTTGTAGGAGGACATTGTGACCCGAAAAGGTCAGTGAGCACAGGACTACAGTTGGTTGGATAATATTTGGAGGAGAATAACCAAATGGCTACCTTTTGTATACCTTATTGGATATCATCTGCATATGTATATGAGAACACCTGGTGGAATATACAAGACAAAAGGAGTTCCAAACAAGCATTAATGGTTTTGTTGATAAGCTCAGCACTTCCTCCCTTATCCTATATGACCCTCAGAGTATAAAGTCTGATGCTACTAATAAACCTCGGCTTTTGACCATCAGTCAGGGGTCCACGCGTGTTATTATCGGCTCCGTGCACCAAGTCCATCACTGTGGGACAGCGACAGTGAGCATCCCAGACAAACGAATGCTCCACATGCGGGTTTCACATGCCACCAACTCCACATTCTCAGGCAATGTCAGCGCCACAGCCGTTTTCAGATAGCCCTCAATGCAAAGGATCTAGACGCAAATATTGGTGTGAGAGCTAATTCAATCAAGGAAACACTGCATGTTGGTGAAGGGCATATTGAAGAAGGATCAGCCGAGTGGTTCTTGTGGGAGAACAACTCCATTTGGCTCACTAACTTCACACACCATCAGGCTTCCAAGCAGCTCTCAAGGAAACTCAGGTTTCACACTCTATTTTTAGTGACCTTTGAATGCATTATTTAGGAAGGAATCTGGTAGAGCATCCCACACAAACGCATGCTCCACATGCGGGTTTCACATGCCAGCAACTCCACATTAACAGGCAACTTCAGCGCCACAGCCATTTTCAGATAGCCCTCAATGCAAAGGCTATAGACGCAAATATTGGTGTGAGAGCTAATTCAATCAAAGAAACAATGCATGTTGATGAAGGGCATATTGAAGAAGGATCAGCCGAGTGGTTCTTGTGGGAGAACAACTCCATTTGGCTCACTAACTTCACACACCATCAGGCTTCCAAGCAGCTCTCAAGGAAACTCAGTTTTCACACTCTATGCTTAGTGCCATTTGAGTGCATTATCTAGGAATGAACTTGGTAGAGCATCCCACACAAACGCATGCTCCACATGCGGGTTTCACATGCCACCAACTCCACATTTTCAGGCAACTTCAGCGCCACAGCTGTTTTCAGATAGCCCTCAATGCAAAGGCTCTATACGCAAATATTGGTGTGAGAGCTAATTCAATCAAGGAAACACTGCATGTTGGTGAAGGGCATATTGAAGAAGGATCAGCCGAGTGGTTCTTGTGGGAGAACAACTCCATTTGGCTCACTAACTTCACACACCATCAGGCTTCCAAGCAGCTCTCAAGGAAACTCAGTTTTCACACTCTAGGCGTAGTGATCTTTGTGTGCCTAGGACTGAAATAAAGCTTGGTGAGCATCCCACACAAACGAATGCTCCACATGCGGGTTTCACATGCCACCAACTCCGCATTCACAGGCAACTTCAGCGCCACAGCCGTTTTCAGATAGCCCTCAATGCAAAGGCTCTAGACGCAAATATTGGTGTGAGAGATAATTCAATCAAGGAAACACTGCATGTTGGTGAAGGGCATTTTGAAGAAGGATCAGCCGAGTGGTTCTTGTGGGAGAACAACTCCATTTGGCTCACTAACTTCACACACCATCAGGCTTCCAAGCAGCTCTCAAGGAAACTCAGTTTTCACACTCTAGCCGTAGTGATCTTTGAGTGCCTAGGACTGAAATGAAGCTTGGGGAGCTTTCCACACAAACCAATGCTCCACATGCGGGTTTCACATGCCAGCAATTCCACATTCTCAGGCAACTTCAGCGAAACAGCCGTTTTCAGATAGCCCTCAATGCAAAGCTTCTAGACGCAAATATTGGTGTGAGAACTAATTCAATCAAGGAAACACTGCATGTTGGTGAAGGGCCTATTGAAGAAGGATCAGCCGAGTGGTTCTTGTGGGAGAACAACTCCATTTGGCTCACTAACTTCACACACCATCAGGCTTCCAAGCAGCTCTCAAGGAAACTCAGTTTTCACACTCTATGCTTAGTGCCCTTTGAGTGCATTATCTAGCAATGAACCTGGTAGATCATCCCACAGAAACGAATGATCCACATGCGGGATTCACATGCCACCAACTCCACATTCACAGGCAACTTCAGCGCCACAGCCATTTTCAGATAGCCCTCAATGCAAAGGCTCTAGACACAAATATTGGTGTGAGAGGTAATTCAATCAAGGAAACACTGCATGTTGGTGAAGGGCATATTGAAGAAGGATCAGCAGAGTGGTTCTTGTGGGAGAACAACTCCATTTGGCTCACTAACTTCACACACCATCAGGCTTCCAAGCAGCTCTCAAGGAAACTCAGTTTTCACAATCTAGGCGTAGTGATCTTTGAGTGCCTAGGACTGAAATGAAGCTTGGTGAGCATCCCACACAAATGCTCCACATGCGGGTTTCACATGCCACCAATTCCACATTCTCAGGCAACTTCCGCGCCACAGCCATTTTCAGATAGCCCTCAATGCAAAGGCTCTAGACACAAATATTGGTGTGAGAGCTAATTCAATCAAGGAAACACTGCATGTTGGTGAAGGGCATATTGAAGAAGGATCAGCCGAGTGGTTCTTGTGGGAGAACAACTCCATTTGGCTCACTAACTTCACACACCATCAGGCTTCCAAGCAGCTCTCAAGGAAACTCAGTTTTCACACTCTATGCTTAGTGCCCTTTGAGTGCATTATCTAGCAATGAACCTGGTAGAGCATCCCACACAAAAGAATGATCCACATGCGGGTTTCACATGCCACGAACTCCACATTCTCAGGCAACTTCAGTGCCACAGCCGTTTTCAGATAGCCCTCAATGCAAAGGCTCTAGACGCAAATATTGGTGTGAGAGCTAATTCAATCAAAGAAACACTGCATGTTGATGAAGGGCATATTGAAGAAGGATCAGCCGAGTGGTTCTTGTGGGAGAACAACTCCATTTGGCTCACTAACTTCACACACCATCAGGCTTCCAAGCAGCTCTCAAGGAAACTCAGTTTTCACACTTTATGCTTAGTGCCATTTGAGTGCCTAGGACTGAAATGAAGCTTGGGGAGCATCCCACACAAACAAATGCTCCACATGCGGGTTTCACATGCCACCAATTCCACATTCTCAGGCAACTTCAGCGCCAAAGCCATTTTCAGATAGCCCTCAATGCAAAGGTTCTAGACGCAAATATTGGTGTGAGAGCTAATTCAATCAAGGAAACACTGCATGTTGGTGAAGGGCATATTGAAGAAGGATCAGCGGAGTGGTTCTTGTGGGAGAACAACTCCATTTGGCTCACTAACTTCACACACCATCAGGCTTCCAAGCAGCTCTCAAGGAAACTCAGTTTTCACACTCTATGCTTAGTGCCCTTTGAGTGCCTAGGACTGAAATGAAGCTTGGGGAGCTTTCCACACAAACCAATGCTCCACATGCGGGTTTCACATGCCACTAATTCCACATTCTCAGGCAACTTCAGCGCCACAGCCGTTTTCAGATAGCCCTCAATGCAAAGCTTCTAGACGCAAATATTGGTGTGAGAGCTAATTCAATCAAGGAAACACTGCATGTTGGTGAAGGGCCCATGGAAGAAGGATCAGCCGAGTGGTTCTTGTGGGAGAACAACTCCATTTGGCTCACTAACTTCACACACCATCAGGCTTCCAAGCAGCTCTCAAGGAAACTCAGTTTTCACACTCTATGCTTAGTGCCATTTGAGTGCCTAGGACTGAAATGAAGCTTGGGGAGCATCCCACACAAACAAATGCTCCACATGCGGGTTTCACATGCCACCAATTCCACATTCTCAGGCAACTTCAGCGCCAAAGCCATTTTCAGATAGCCCTCAATGCAAAGGTTCTAGACGCAAATATTGGTGTGAGAGCTAATTCAATCAAGGAAACACTGCATGTTGGTGAAGGGCATATTGAAGAAGGATCAGCGGAGTGGTTCTTGTGGGAGAACAACTCCATTTGGCTCACTAACTTCACACACCATCAGGCTTCCAAGCAGCTCTCAAGGAAACTCAGTTTTCACACTCTAGGCGTAGTGATCTTTGAGTGCCTAGGACTGAAATGAAGCTTGGGGAGCTTTCCACACAAACCAATGCTCCACATGCGGGTTTCACATGCCACCAACTCCACATTCTCAGGCAACTTCAGCGCCACAGCCGTTTTCAGATAGCCCTCAATGCAAAGCTTCTAGACGCAAATATTGGTGTGAGAGCTAATTCAATCAAGGAAACACTGCATGTTGGTGAAGGGCCCATTGAAGAAGGATCAGCCGAGTGGTTCTTGTGGGAGAACAACTCCATTTGGCTCACTAACTTCACACACCATCAGGCTTCCAAGCAGCTCTCAAGGAAACTCAGTTTTCACACTCTATGCTTAGTGCCATTTGAGTGCCTAGGACTGAAATGAAGCTTGGTGAGCATCCCAGACAAACGAATGCTCCACATGCGGGTTTCACATGCCACCAACTCCACATTCTCAGGCAATGTCAGCGCCACAGCCGTTTTCAGATAGCCCTCAATGCAAAGGATCTAGACGCAAATATTGGTGTGAGAGCTAATTCAATCAAGGAAACACTGCATGTTGGTGAAGGGCATATTGAAGAAGGATCAGCTGAGTGGTTCTTGTGGGAGAACAACTCCATTTGGCTCACTAACTTCACACACCATCAGGCTTCCAAGCAGCTCTCAAGGAAACTCAGTTTTCACACTCTATTTTTAGTGACCTTTGAATGCATTATTTAGGAATGAACCTGGTAGAGCATCCCACACAAACGCATGCTCCACATGCGGGTTTCACATGCCAGCAACTCCACATTCACAGGCAACTTCAGCGCCACAGCCATTTTCAGATAGCCCTCAATGCAAAGGCTATAGACGCAAATATTGGTGTGAGAGCTAATTCAATCAAGGAAACACTGCATGTTGGTGAAGGGCATATTGAAGAAGGATCAGCTGAGTGGTTCTTGTGGGAGAACAACTCCATTTGGCTCACTAACTTCACACACCATCAGGCTTCCAAGCAGCTCTCAAGGAAACTCAGTTTTCACACTCTGTGCTTAGTTCCCTTTGAGTGCATTATCTAGGAACGATCCTGGTAGAGCATCCCACACAAACGAATGCTCCGCATGCGGGTTTCACATGCCACCAACTCCACATTCACAGGAAACTTCAGCGCCACAGCCGTTTTCAGATAGCCCTCAATGCAAAGGCTCTAGAGGGAAATATTGGTGTGAGAGCTAATTCAATCTAGGAAACACTGCATGTTGGTGAAGGGCATATTGAAGAAGGATCAGCCGAGTGGTTCTTGTGGGAGAACAACTCCATTTGGCTCACTAACTTCACACACCATCAGGCTTCCAAGCAGCTCTCAAGGAAACTCAGTTTTCACACTCTATGCTTAGTGCCCTTTGAGTGCATTATCTAGGACTGAAATGAAGCTTGGTGAGCATCAAACACAAACGAATGCTCCACATGCGGGTTTCACATGCCACCAACTGCACATTCTCAGGCAACTTCAGTGCCACAGCCGTTTTCAGATAGCCCTCAATGCAAAGGCTCTAGACGCAAATATTGGTTTGAGAGCTAATTCAATCAAGGAAACACTGCATGTTGGTGAAGGGCATATTGAAGAAGGATCAGCCGAGTGGTTCTTGTGGGAGAACAACTCCATTTGGCTCACTAACTTGACACACCATCAGGCTTCCAAGCAGCTCTCAAGGAAACTCAGTTTTCACACTCTATGCTTAGTGCCCTTTGAGTGCATTTTCTAGCAATGAACCTGGTAGAGCATGCCACACAAATGAATGCTCCCCATGCGGGTTTCACATGCCACCAACTCCACATTCTCAAGCAACTTCAGCGCCACAGCCGTTTTCAGATAGCCCTCAATGCAAAGGCTGTAGATGCAAATATTGGTGTGAGAGCTAATTCAATCAAGGAAACACTGCATGTTGGTGCAGGGCATATAGAAGAAGGATCAGACGAGTGGTTCTTGTGGGAGAACAACTCCATTTGGCTCACTAACTTCACACACCATCAGGCTTCCAAGCAGCTCTCAAGGAAACTCAGTTTTCACACTCTATGCTTAGTGCCCTTTGAGTGCCTAGGACTGAAATGAAATTGGAGAGCATCCCACACCAACGAATGCTCCACATGCGGGTTTCACATGCCACCAACTCCACATTCACAGGCAACTTCAGTGCCACAGCCGTTTTCAGATAGCCCTCAATGCAAAGGCTCTAGACGCAAATATTGGTGTGAGAGCTAATTCAATCAAGGAAACACTGCATGTTGGTGAAGGGCATATTGAAGAAGGATCGGCCGAGTGGTTCTTGTGGGAGAACAACTCCATTTGGCTCACTAACTTCACACACCATCAGGCTTCCAAGCAGCTCTCAAGGAAACTCAGTTTTCACACTCTATGCTTAGTGCCCTTTGAGTGCATTATCTAGGAATGAACCTGGTAGAGCATCCCACAGAAACGCATGTTCCACATGCGGGTTTCACATGCCACCAACTCCACATTTACAGGCAACTTCAGCGCCACAGCCGTTTTCAGATAGCCCTCAATGCAAAGGCTCTAGACGCAAGTATTTTTGTGAGAGCTAATTCAATCAAGGAAACACTGCATGTTGGTGAAGGGCATATTGAAGAAGGATCAGCCGAGTGGTTCTTGTGGGAGAACAACTCCATTTGGCTCACTAACTTCACACACCATCAGGCTTCCAAGCAGCTCTCAAGGAAACTCAGTTTTCATACTCTATGCTTAGTGCCCTTTCAGTGCATTATCTAGGAATGAACCTGGTAGAGCATCCCACACAAACGAATGCTCCACATGCGGGTTTCACATGCCACCAACTCCACATTCACAGGCAACTTCAGCGCCACAGCCGTTTTCAGATAGTCCTCAATGCAAAGGCTCTAGACGCAAATATTGGTGTGAGAGCTAATTCAATCAAGGAAACATTGCATGTTGGTGAAGGGCATATTGAAGAAGGATCAGCCGAGTGGTTCTTGTGGGAGAACAACTCCATTTGGCTCACTAACTTCACACAGCATCAGGCTTCCAAGCAGCTCTCAAGGAAACTCAGTTTTCACACTCTAGGCGTAGTGATCTTTGAGTGCCTAGGACTGAAATGAAGCTTGGTAGAGCATCCCACACAAACAAATGCTCCGCATGCGGGTTTCACATGCCACCAATTCCACATTCTCAGGCAACTTCAGCGCCACAGCCGTTTTCAGATAGCCCTCAATGCAAAGCTTCTAGACGCAAATATTGGTGTGAGAGCTAATTCAATCAAGGAAACACTGCATGTTGGTGAAGGGCATATTGAAGAAGGATCAGCCTAGTGGTTCTTGTGGGAGAACAACTCCATTTGGCTCACTAACTTCACACAGCATCAGGCTTCCAAGCAGCTCTCAAGGAAACTCAGTTTTCACACTCTATGCTTAGTGCCCTTTGAGTGCCTAGGACTGAAATGAAGCTTGGTGAGCATCCCACACAAACGAATGCTCCACATGCGGGTTTCACATGCCACCAACTGCACATACTCAGGCAACTTCAGTGCCACAGCCGTTTTCAGATAGCCCTCAATGCAAAGGCTCTAGACGCAAATATTGGTGTGAGAGCTAATTCAATCAAGGCAACACTGCATGTTGGTGAAGGGCATATTGAAGAAGGATCAGCCGAGTGGTTCTTGTGGGAGAACAACTCCATTTGGCTCACTAACTTCACACACCATCAGGCTTCCAAGCATCTCTCAAGGAAACTCAGTTTTCACACTCTATGCTTAGTGCCCTTTGAGTGCCTAGGAATGAAATGAAGCTTGGAGAGCATCCCACACAAACGAATGCTCCACATGCGGGTTTCACATGCCACCAACTCCACATTCACAGGCAACTTCAGCGCCACAGCCATTTTCAGATAGCCCTCAATGCAAAGGCTCTAGATGCAAATATTGGTGTGAGAGCTAATTCAATCAAGGAAACACTGCATGTTGGTGAAGGGCGTATTAAAGAAGGATCAGGCGAGTGGTTCTTGTGGGAGAACAACTCCATTTGGCCCACTAACTTGACACACCGTCAGGCTTCCAAGTAGCTCTCAAGGAAACTCAGTTTTCACACTCTATGCTTAGTGCCCTTTGAGTGCATTATCTAGGAATGAACCTGGTAGAGCATCACACACAAACGCATGTTCCACATGCGGGTTTCACATGCCACCAACTCCACATTTACAGGCAACTTCAGCGCCACAGCCGTTTTCAGATAGCCCTCAATGCAAAGGCTCTAGACACAAATAATCGTGAGAGAGCTAATTCAATCAAGGAAACACTGCATGTTGGTGAAGGGCATATTGAAGAAGGATCAGGCGAGTGGTTCTTGTGGGAGAACAACTCCATTTGGCTCACTAACTTCACACACCATCAGGCTTCCAAGCAGCTCTCAAGGAAACTCAGTTTTCACACTCTATGCTTAGTGCCCTTTGAATGCATTATCTAGGAATGAACATGGTAGAGCATCCCACAGAAACGAATGCTCCACATGCGGGTTTCACATGCCACCAACTCCACATTCTCAGGCAACTTCAGCGCCACAGCCGTTTTCAGATAGCCCTCAATGCAAAGGCTCTAGACGCAAATATTGGTGTGAGAGCTAATTCAATCAAGGAAACACTGCATGTTGGTGCAGGTCATATTGAAGAAGGATCAGCCGAGTGGTTCTTGTGGGAGAACAACTCCATTTGGCTCACTAACTTCACACACCATCAGGCTTCCAAGCAGCTCTCAAGGAAACTCAGTTTTCATACTCTATGCTTAGTGCCCTTTCAGTGCATAACCTGGTAGAGCATCCCACACAAAACGAATGCTCCACATGCGGGTTTCACATGCCACCAACTCCACATTCACAGGCAACTTCAGCGCCACAGCCGTTTTCAGATAGTCCTCAATGCAAAGGCTCTAGACGCAAATATTGGTGTGAGAGCTAATTCAATCAAGGAAACATTGCATGTTGGTGAAGGGCATATTGAAGAAGGATCAGCCGAGTGGTTCTTGTGGGAGAACAACTCCATTTGGCTCACTAACTTCACACAGCATCAGGCTTCCAAGCAGTTCTCAAGGAAACTCAGTTTTCACACTCTAGGCGTAGTGATCTTTGAGTGCCTAGGACTGAAATGAAGCTTGGGGAGCATCCCACAGAAACAAATGCTCCACATGCGGGTTTCACATGCCACCAATTCCACATTCTCAGGCAACTTCAGCGCCACAGCCGTTTTCAGATACCCCTCAATGCAAAGGCTCTAGAGGGAAATATTGGTGTGAGAGCTAATTCAATCTAGGAAACACTGCATGTTGGTGAAGGGCATATAGAAGAAGGATCAGCCGAGTGGTTCTTGTGGGAGAACAACTCCATTTGGCTCACTAACTTCACACACCATCAGGCTTCCAAGCAGCTCTCAAGGAAACTCAGTTTTCACACTCTATGCTTAGTGCCCTTTGAGTGCCTAGGACTGAAATGAAGCTTGGAGAGCATCCCACACAAACGAATGCTCCACATGCGGGTTTCACATGCCACCAACTGCACATTCTCAGGCAACTTCAGTGCCACAGCCGTTTTCAGATAGCCCTCAATGCAAAGGCTCTAGACGCAAATATTGGTGTGAGAGCTAATTCAATCAAGGCAACACTGCATGTTGGTGAAGGGCATATTGAAGAAGGATCAGCCGAGTGGTTCTTGTGGGAGAACAACTGCATTTGGCTCACTAACTTCACACGCCATCAGGCTTCCAAGCAGCTCTCAAGGAAACTCAGTTTTCACACTCTATGCTTAGTGCCCTTTGAGTGCCTAGGACTGAAATGAAGCTTGGAGAGCATCCCACACAAACGAATGCTGCACATGCGGGTTTCACATGCCACCAACTCCACATTTACAGGCAATGTCAGCGCCACAGCCGTTTTCAGATAGCCCTCAATGCAAAGGATCTAGACGCAAATATTGGTGTGAGAGCTAATTCAATCAAGGAAACACTGCATGTTGGTGAAGGGCATATTGAAGAAGGATCAGCCGAGTGGTTCTTGTGGGAGAACAACTCCATTTGGCTCACTAACTTCACACACCATCAGGCTTCCAAGCAGCTCTCAAGGAAACTCAGGTTTCACACTCTATTTTTAGTGACCTTTGTATGCATTATTTAGGAATGAACCTGGTAGAGCATCCCACACAAACGCATGCTCCACATGCGGGTTTCACATGCCAGCAACTCCACATTCACAGTCAACTTCAGCGCCACAGCCGTTTTCAGATAGCCCTCAATGCAAAGGCTATAGACGCAAATATTGGTGTGAGAGCTAATTCAATCAAGGAAACACTGCATGTTGGTGAAGGGCATATTGAAGAAGGATCAGCCGAGCGGTTCTTGTGGGAGAACAACTCCATTTGGCTCACTAACTTCACACACCATCAGGCTTCCAAGCAGCTCTCAAGGAAACTCAGTTTTCACACTCTATGCTTAGTGCCCTTTGAGTGCCTAGGACTGAAATGAAGTTTGGTGAGCATCCCACACAAACGAATGCTCCACATGCGGGTTTCACATGCCACCAACTGCACATTCTCAGGCAACTTCAGTGCCACATCCGTTTTCAGATAGCCCTCAATGCAAAGGCTCTAGACGCAAATATTGGTGTGAGAGCTAATTCAATCAAGGCAACACTGCATGTTGATGAAGGGCATATTGAAGAAGGATCAGCCGAGTGGTTCTTGTGGGAGAAGAACTCCATTTGGCTCACTAACTTCACACACCATCAGGCTTCCAAGCAGCTCTCAAGGAAACTCAGTTTTCACACTCTATGCTTAGTGCCCTTTGAGTGCCTAGGACTGAAATGAAGCTTGGAGAGCATCCCACACAAACGAATGCTGCACATGCGGGTTTCACATGCCACCAACTCCACATTCACAGGAAACTTCAGCGCCACAGCCGTTTTCAGATAGCCCTCAATGCAAAGGCTGTAGATGCAAATATTGGTGTGAGAGCTAATTCAATCAAGGAAAACTGCATGTTGGTGCAGGGCATATTGAAGAAGGATCAGCCGAGTGGTTCTTGTGGGAGAACAACTCCATTTGGCCCACTAACTTGACACACCGTCAGGCTTCCAAGCAGCTCTCAAGGAAACTCAGTTTTCACACTCTATGCTTAGTGCCCTTTGAGTGCATTATCTAGCAATGAACCTGGTAGAGCATGCCACACAAATGAATGCTCCCCATGCGGGTTTCACATGCCACCTATTCCACATTCTCAAGCAACTTCAGCGCCACAGCCGTTTTCAGATAGCCCTCAATGCAAAGGCTGTAGATGCAAATATTGGTGTGAGAGCTAATTCAATCAAGGAAACACTGCATGTTGGTGAAGCGCATATAGAAGAAGGATCAGCCGAGTGGTTCTTGTGGGAGAACAACTCCATTTGGCTCACTAACTTCACACACCATCAGGCTTCCAAGCAGCTCTCAAGGAAACTCAGTTTTCACACTCTATGCTTAGTGCCCTTTGAGTGCCTAGGACTGAAATGAAATTGGAGAGCATCCCACACCAACGAATGCTCCACATGCGGGTTTCACATGCCACCAACTCCACATTCACAGGCAACTTCAGCGCCACAGCCGTTTTCACATAGCCCTCAATGCAAAGGCTCTAGACGCAAATATTGGTGTGAGAGCTAATTCAATCAAGGAAACACTGCATGTTGGTGAAGGGCATATTGAAGAAGGATCAGCCGAGTGGTTCTTGTGGGAGAACAACTCCATTTGGCTCACTAACTTCACACACCATCAGGTTTCCAAGCAGCTCTCAAGGAAACTCAGTTTTCACACTCTATGCTTAGTGCACTTTGAGTGCCTAGGAGTGAAATGAAGCTTGGTGAGCATCCCACAGAAACGAATGCTCCACATACGGGTTTCACATGCCACCAACTCCACATTCTCAGGCAACTTCAGCGCCACAGCCGTTTTCCGACAGCCCTCAATGCAAAGGCTCTAGAGGCAAATAATTGGTGTTAGAGCTAATTCAATCAAGGAAACACTGCATGTTGGTGAAGGGCATATTGAAGAAGGATCAGCCGAGTGGTTCTTGTGGGAGAACAACTCCATTTGGCTCACTAACTTCACACAGCATCAGGCTTCCAAGCAGCTCTCAAGGAAACTCAGTTTTCACACTCTATGCTTAGTGCCCTTTGAGTGCATTATCTAGGACTGAAATGAAGCTTGGAGAGCATCCCACACAAACGAATGCTCCACATGCGGGTTTCACATGCCACCAACTCCACATTCTCAGGCAACTTCAGCGCCACAGCCGTTTTCAGATAGCCCTCAATGCAAAGGCTCTAGACGCAAATATTGGTGTGAGAGCTAATTCAATCAAGGAAACACTGCATGTTGGTGAAGGGCATATTGAAGAAGGATCAGCCGAGTGGTTCTTGTGGGAGAACAACTCCATTTGGCTCACTAACTTCACACACCATCAGGCTTCCAAGCAGCTCTCAAGGAAACTCAGTTTTCACACTCTATGCTTAGTGCCCTTTGAGTGCATTATCTAGGAATGAACCTGGTAGAGCATCCCAGACAAACGAATGCTCCACATGCGGGTTTCACATGCCACCAACTCCACATTCACAGGCAACTTCAGCGCCACTGCCGTTTTCAAATAGCCCTCAATGCAAAGGCTCTAGACACAAATATTGGTGTGAGAGCTAATTCAATCAAGGAAACACTGCATGTTGGTGAAGGGCCTATTGAAGAAGGATCAGCCGAGTGGTTCTTGTGGGAGAACAACTCCATTTGGCTCACTAACTTCACACACCATCAGGCTTCCAAGCAGCTCTCAAGGAAACTCAGTTTTCACACTCTATGCTTAGTGCACTTTGAGTGCATTATCTAGGAATGATCCTGGTAGAGCATCCCACACAAACGAATGCTCCGCATGCGGGTTTCACATGCCACCAACTGCACATTCTCAGGCAACTTCAGCGCCACAGCCGTTTTCAGATAGCCCTCAATGCAAAGGCTCTAGATGCAAATATTGGTGTGAGAGCTAATTCAATCAAGGAAACACTGCATGTTGGTGAAGGGCATATTGAAGAAGGATCAGCTGAGTGGTTCTTGTGGGAGAAGAACTCCATTTGGCTCACTAACTTCACACACCATCAGGCTTCCAAGCATCTCTCAAGGAAACTCAGTTTTCACACTCTATGCTTAGTGCCCTTTGAGTGCCTAGGACTGAAATGAAGCTTGGAGAGCATCCCACACAAACGAATGCTGCACATGCGGGTTTCACATGCCACCAACTCCACATTCACAGGAAACTTCAGCGCCACAGCCGTTTTCAGATAGCCCTCAATGCAAAGGCTCTAGATGCAAATATTGGTGTGAGAGCTAATTCAATCAAGGAAACACTGCATGTTGGTGAAGGGCATATTGAAGAAGGATCGGCCGAGTAGTTCTTGTGGGAGAACAACTCCATTTGGCCCACTAACTTGACACACCGTCAGGCTTCCAAGTAGCTCTCAAGGAAACTCAGTTTTCACACTCTATGCTTAGTGCCCTTTGAGTGCATTATCTAGCCTTGAACCTGGTAGAGCATGCCACACAAATGAATGCTCCCCATGCGGGTTTCACATGCCACCAACTCCACATTCTCAAGCAACTTCAGCGCCACAGCCGTTTTCAGATAGCCCTCAATGCAAAGGCTGTAGATGCAAATATTGGTGTGAGAGCTAATTCAATCAAGGAAACACTGCATGTTGGTGAAGCGCATATAGAAGAAGGATCAGCCGAGTGGTTCTTGTGGGAGAACAACTCCATTTGGCTCACTAACTTCACACACCATCAGGCTTCCAAGCAGCTCTCAAGGAAACTCAGTTTTCACACTCTATGCTTAGTGCCCTTTGAGTGCCTAGGACTGAAATGAAGCTTGGTGAGCATCCCACAGAAACGAATGCTCCACATGCGGGTTTCACATGCCACCAACTGCACATTCTCAGGCAACTTCAGCGCCACAGCCGTTTTCAGATAGCCCTCAATGCAAAGGCTCTAGATGCAAATATTGGTGTGAGAGCTAATTCAATCAAGGAAACACTGCATGTTGGTGAAGGGCATATTGAAGAAGGATCAGCTGAGTGGTTCTTGTGGGGGAAGAACTCCATTTGGCTCACTAACTTCACACACCATCAGGCTTCCAAGCATCTCTCAAGGAAACTCAGTTTTCACACTCTATGCTTAGTGCCCTTTGAGTGCCTAGGACTGAAATGAAGCTTGGGGAGCATCCCACACAAACGAATGCTGCACATGCGGGTTTCACATGCCACCAACTCCACATTCACAGGAAACTTCAGCGCCACAGCCGTTTTCAGATAGCCCTCAATGCAAAGGCTCTAGATGCAAATATTGGTGTGAGAGCTAATTCAATCAAGGAAACACTGCATGTTGGTGAAGGGCATATTGAAGAAGGATCAGCCGAGTGGTTCTTGTGGGAGAACAACTCCATTTGGCCCACTAACTTGACACACCGTCAGGCTTCCAAGTAGCTCTCAAGGAAACTCAGTTTTCACACTCCATGCTTAATGCCCTTTGAGTGCATTATCTAGCCTTGAACCTGGTAGAGCATGCCACACAAATGAATGCTCCCCATGCGGGTTTCACATGCCACCAACTCCACATTCTCAAGCAACTTCAGCGCCACAGCCGTTTTCAGATAGCCCTCAATGCAAAGGCTGTAGATGCAAATATTGGTGTGAGAGCTAATTCAATCAAGGAAACACTGCATGTTGGTGAAGCGCATATAGAAGAAGGATCAGCCGAGTGGTTCTTGTGGGAGAACAACTCCATTTGGCTCACTAACTTCACACACCATCAGGCTTCCATAGACCTCTCAAGGAAACTCAGTTTTCACACTCTATGCTTAGTGCCCTTTGAGTGCATTATCTAGGAATGAACCTGGTAGAGCATCCCACACAAACGCATGTTCCACATGCGGGTTTCACATGCCACCAACTCCACATTTACAGGCAACTTCAGCGCCACAGCCGTTTTCAGATAGCCCTCAATGCAAAGGCTCTAGACACAAATATTCGTGAGAGAGCTAATTCAATCAAGGAAACACTGCATGTTGGTGAAGGGCATATTGAAGAAGGATCAGCCGAGTGGTTCTTGTGGGAGAACAACTCCATTTGGCTCACTAACTTCACACACCATCAGGCTTCCAAGCAGCTCTCAAGGAAACTCAGTTTTCACACTCTATGCTTAGTGCCCTTTGAATGCATTATCTAGGAATGAACATGGTAGAGCATCCCACACAAACGAATGCTCCACATGCGGTTTTCACATGCCACCAACTCCACATTCACAGGCAACTTCAGCGCCACAGCCGTTTTCAGATAGCCCTCAATGCAAAGGCTCTAGATGCAAATATTGGTGTGAGAGCTAATTCAATCAAGGAAACACTGCATGTTGGTGCAGGGCATATTGAAGAAGGATCAGCCGAGTGGTTCTTGTGGGAGAACAACTCCATTTGGCTCACTAACTTCACACACCATCAGGTTTCCAAGCAGCTCTCAAGGAAACTCAGTTTTCACACTCTATGCTTAGTGCACTTTGAGTGCCTAGGAGTGAAATGAAGCTTTGTGAGCATCCCACAGAAACGAATGCTCCACATGCGGGTTTCACATGCCACCAACTCCACATTCTCAGGCAACTTCAGCGCCACAGCCGTTTTCCGATAGCCCTCAATGCAAAGGCTCTAGAGGCAAATAATTGTTGTGAGAGCTAATTCAATCAAGGAAACACTGCATGTTGGTGAAGGGCATATTGAAGAAGGATCAGGCGAGTGGTTCTTGTGGGAGAACAACTCCATTTGGCTCACTAACTTCACACACCATCAGGCTTCCAAGCAGCTCTCAAGGAAACTCAGTTTTCACACTCTATGCTTAGTGCCCTTTGAGTGCCTAGGACTGAAATGAAGCTTGGAGAGCATCCCACACAAACGAATGCTGCACATGCGGGTTTCACATGCCACCAACTCCACATTCACAGGAAACTTCAGCGCCACAGCCGTTTTCAGATAGCCCTCAATGCAAAGGCTCTAGAGGCAAATAATTGGTGTGAGAGCTAATTCAATCAAGGAAACACTGCATGTTGGTGCAGGGCATATTGAAGAAGGATCAGCCGAGTGGTTCTTGTGGGAGAACAACTCCATTTGGCCCACTAACTTGACACACCGTCAGGCTTCCAAGTAGCTCTCAAGGAAACTCAGTTTTCACACTCTATGCTTAGTGCCCTTTGAGTGCATTATCTAGCCTTGAACCTGGTAGAGCATGCCACACAAATGAATGCTCCCCATACGGGTTTCACATGCCACCAACTCCACATTCTCAAGCAACTTCAGCGCCACAGCCGTTTTCAGATAGCCCTCAATGCAAAGGCTCTAGATGCAAATATTGGTGTGAGAGCTAATTCAATCAAGGAAACACTGCATGTTGGTGAAGGGCATATAGAAGAAGGATCAGCCGAGTGGTTCTTGTGGGAGAACAACTCCATTTGGCTCACTAACTTCACACACCATCAGGCTTCCAAGCAGCTCTCAAGGAAACTCAGTTTTCACACTCTATGCTTAGTGCCCTTTGAGTGCCTAGGACTGAAATGAAATTGGAGAGCATCCCACACCAACGAATGCTCCACATGCGGGTTTCACATGCCAGCAACTCCACATTCACAGGCAACTTCAGCGCCACAGCCGTTTTCAGATAGCCCTCAATGCAAAGGCTCTAGACGCAAATATTGGTGTGAGAGCCAATTCAATCAAGGAAACACTGCATGTTGGTGAAGGGCATATTGAAGAAGGATCGGCCGAGTGGTTCTTGTGGGAGAACAACTCCATTTGGCTCACTAACTTCACACACCATCAGGCTTCCAAGCAGCTCTCAAGGAAACTCAGTTTTCACACTCTATGCTTAGTGCCCTTTGAGTGCATTATCTAGGAATGAACCTGGTAGAGCATCCCACACAAACGCATGTTCCACATGCGGGTTTCACATGCCACCAACTCCACATTTACAGGCAACTTCAGCGCCACAGCCGTTTTCAGATAGCCCTCAATGCAAAGGCTCTAGACGCAAGTATTTTTGTGAGAGCTAATTCAATCAAGGAAACACTGCATGTTGGTGAAGGGCATATTGAAGAAGGATCAGCCGAGAGGTTCTTGTGGGAGAACAACTCCATTTGGCTCACTAACTTCACACAGCATCAGGCTTCCAAGCAGCTCTCAAGGAAACTCAGTTTTCACACTCTATGCTTAGTGCCCTTTGAGTGCATTATCTAGGAATGAACCTGGTAGAGCATCATACACAAATGAATGCTCCACATGCGGGTTTCACATGCCACCAACTCCACATTCACAGGCAACTTCAGCGCCACTGCCGTTTTCAGATAGCCCTCAATGCAAAGGCTATAGACGCAAATATTGGTGTGAGAGCTAATTCAATCAAGGAAACACTGCATGTTGGTGAAGGGCATATTGAAGAAGGATCAGCCGAGTGGTTCTTGTGGGAGAACAACTCCATTTGGCTCACTAACTTCACACACCATCAGGCTTCCAAGCAGCTCTCAAGGAAACTCAGTTTTCACACTCTATGCTTAGTGCCCTTTGAGTGCATTATCTAGGAATGAACCTGGTAGAGCATCCCACACAAACGAATGCTCCACATGCGGGTTTCACATGCCACCAACTCCACATTCACAGGCAACTTCAGCGCAACAGCCGTTTTCAGATAGCCCTCAATGCAAAGGCTCTAGATGCAAATATTGGTGTGAGAGCTAATTCAATCAAGGAAACACTGCATGTTGGTGAAGGGCATATTGAAGAAGGATCAGCCGAGTGGTTCTTGTGGGAGAACAACTCCATTTGGCTCACTAACTTCACACACCATCAGGCTTCCAAGCAGCTCTCAAGGAAACTCAGTTTTCACACTCTATGCTTAGTGCCCTTTGAGTGCATTATCTAGGAATGAACCTGGTAGAGCATCCCACACAAACGAATGCTCCACATGCGGGTTTTCACATGCCACCAACTCCACATTCACAGGCAACTTCAGCGCCACAGCCGTTTTCAGATAGCCCTCAATGCAAAGGCTCTAGATGCAAATATTGGTGTGAGAGCTAATTCAATCTAGGAAACACTGCATGTTGGTGAAGGGCATATTGAAGAAGGATCAGCCGAGTGGTTCTTGTGGGAGAACAACTCCATTTGGCTCACTAACTTCACACACCATCAGGCTTCCAAGCAGCTCTCAAGGAAACTCAGTTTTCACACTCTAGGCGAAGTGATCTTTGAGTGCCTAGGACTGAAATGAAGCTTGGTGAGCATCCCACACAAACGAATGCTCCACATGCGGGTTTCACATGCCACCAATTCCACATTCTCAGGCAACTTCAGCGAAACAGCCGTTTTCAGATAGCCCTCAATGCAAAGGAACTAGACGCAAATATTGGTGTGAGAGCTAATTCAATCAAGGAAACACTGCATGTTGGTGAAGGGCATATTGAAGAAGGATCAGCCGAGTGGTTCTTGTGGGAGAACAACTCCATTTGGCTCACTAACTTCACACACCATCAGGCTTCCAAGCAGCTCTCAAGGAAACTCAGTTTTCACACTCTATGCTTAGTGCCCTTTGAGTGCATTATCAAGGAATGAACCTGGTAGAGCATCCCACAGAAACGAATGATCCACATGCGGGATTCACATGCCACCAACTCCACATTCACAGGAAACTTCAGCGCCACAGCCATTTTCAGATAGCCCTCAATGCAAAGGCTCTAGACACAAATATTGGTGTGAGAGGTAATTCAATCAAGGAAACACTGCATGTTATGAAGGGCATATTGAAGAAGGATCAGCAGAGTGGTTCTTGTGGGAGAACAACTCCATTTGGCTCACTAACTTCACACACCATCAGGCTTCCAAGCAGCTCTCAAGGAAACTCAGTTTTCACAATCTAGGCGTAGTGATCTTTGAGTGCCTAGGACTGAAATGAAGCTTGGTGAGCATCCCACACAAATGCTCCTCATGCGGGTTTCACATGCCACCAATTCCACATTCTCAGGCCACTTCAGCGCCACAGCCATTTTTCAGATAGCCCTCAATTGCAAAGGCTCTAGACGCAAATATTGGTGTGAGAGCTAATTCAATCAAGGAAACACTGCATGTTGGTGAAGGCATATTGAAGAAGGATCAGCCGAGTGGTTCTTGTGGGAGAACAACTCCATTTGGCTCACTAACTTCACACACCATCAGGCTTCCAGCAGCTCTCAAGGAAACTCAGTTTTCACACTCTATGCTTAGTGCCCTTTGAGTGCCTAGGACTGAAATGAAGCTTAGTGAGCATCCCACACAAACGAATGCTCCACATGCCGGTTTCACATGCCACCAACTCCACATTCTCAGGCAACTTCAGCGCCACAGCCATTTTCATATAGCCCTCAATGCAAAGGTTCTAGACGCAAATATTGGTGTGAGAGGTAATTCAATCAAGGAAACACTGCATGTTGGTGAAGGGCATATTGAAGAAGGATCAGCCGAGTGGTTCTTGTGGGAGAACAACTCCATTTGGCTCACTAACTTCACACACCATCAGGCTTCCAAGCAGCTCTCAAGGAAACTCAGTTTTCACACTCTATGCTTAGTGCCCTTTGAGTGCATTATCTAGGAATGAACCTGGTAGAGCATCCCAGACAAACGAATGCTCCACATGCGGGATTCACATGCCACCAAACTCCACATTCTCAGGCAACTTCAGCGCCACAGCCATTTTCAGATAGCCCTCAATGCAAAGGCTCTAGACACAAATATTGGTGTGAGAGCTAATTCAATCAAGGAAACACTGCATGTTGGTGAAGGGCATATTGAAGAAGGATCAGCCGAGTGGTTCTTGTGGGAGAACAACTCCATTTGGCTCACTAACTTCACACACCATCAGGCTTCCAAGCAGCTCTCAAGGAAACTCAGTTTTCACACTCTATGCTTAGTGCCCTTTGAGTGCATTATCTAGCCTTGAACCTGGTAGAGCATGCCACACAAATGAATGCTCCCCATACGGGTTTCACATGCCACCAACTCCACATTCTCAAGCAACTTCAGCGCCACAGTCGTTTTCAGATAGCCCTCAATGCAAAGGCTGTAGATGCAAATATTGGTGTGAGAGCTAATTCAATCAAGGAAACACTGCATGTTGGTGAAGGGCATATAGAAGAAGGATCAGCCGAGTGGTTCTTGTGGGAGAACAACTCCATTTGGCTCACTAACTTCACACACCATCAGGCTTCCAAGCAGCTCTCAAGGAAACTCAGTTTTCACACTCTATGCTTAGTGCCCTTTGAGTGCCTAGGACTGAAATGAAATTGGAGAGCATCCCACACCAACGAATGCTCCACATGCGGGTTTCACATGCCACCAACTCCACATTCACAGGCAACTTCAGCGCCACAGCCGTTTTCAGATAGCCCTCAATGCAAAGGCTCTAGACACAAATATTCGTGAGAGAGCTAATTCAATCAAGGAAACACTGCATGTTGGTGAAGGGCATATTGAAGAAGGATCAGCCGAGTGGTTCTTGTGGGAGAACAACTCCATTTGGCTCACTAACTTCACACACCATCAGGCTTCGAAGCAGCTCTCAAGGAAACTCAGTTTTCACACTCTATGCTTAGTTCACTTTGAGTGCCTAGGAGTGAAATGAAGCTTGGTGAGCATCCCACAGAAACGAATGCTCCACATGAGGGTTTCACATGCCACCAACTCCACATTCTCAGGCAACTTCAGCGCCACAGCCGTTTTCAGATAGCCCTCAATGCAAAGGCTGTAGATGCAAATATTGGTGTGAGAGCTAATTCAATCAAGGAAACACTGCATGTTTTTGAAGGGCATATTGGAAGAAGGATCAGCCGAGTGGTTCTTGTGGGAGAACAAATCCATTTGGCTCACTAACTTCACACAGCATCAGGCTTCCAAGCAGCTCTCAAGGAAACTCAGTTTTCACACTCTATGCTTAGTGCCCTTTGAGTGCATTATCTAGGAATGAACCTGGTAGAGCATCATACACAAATGAATGCTCCACATGCGGGTTTCACATGCCACCAACTCCACATTCTCAAGCAACTTCAGCGCCACAGCCGTTTTCAGATAGCCCTCAATGCAAAGGCTGTAGATGCAAATATTGGTGTGAGAGCTAATTCAATCAAGGAAACACTGCATGTTGGTGAAGGGCATATAGAAGAAGGATCAGCCGAGTGGTTCTTGTGGGAGAACAACTCCATTTGGCTCACTAACTTCACACACCATCAGGCTTCCAAGCAGCTCTCAAGGAAACTCAGTTTTCACACTCTATGCTTAGTGCCCTTTGAGTGCCTAGGACTGAAATGAAATTGGAGAGCATCCCACACCAACGAATGCTCCACAATGCGGGTTTCACATGCCACCAACTCCACATTCACAGGCAACTTCAGCGCCACAGCCGTTTTCAGATAGCCCTCAATGCAAAGGCTCTAGACACAAATATTCGTGAGAGAGCTAATTCAATCAAGGAAACACTGCATGTTGGTGAAGGGCATATTGAAGAAGGATCAGCCGAGTGGTTCTTGTGGGAGAACAACTCCATTTGGCTCACTAACTTCACACACCATCAGGCTTCGAAGCAGCTCTCAAGGAAACTCAGTTTCACACTCTATGCTTAGTTCACTTTGAGTGCCTAGGAGTGAAATGAAGCTTGGTGAGCATCCCACAGAAACGAATGCTCCACATGAGGGTTTCACATGCCACCAACTCCACATTCTCAGGCAACTTCAGCGCCACAGCCGTTTTCAGATAGCCCTCAATGCAAAGGCTGTAGATGCAAATATTGGTGTGAGAGCTAATTCAATCAAGGAAACACTGCATGTTTTTGAAGGGCATATTGAAGAAGGATCAGCCGAGTGGTTCTTGTGGGAGAACAAATCCATTTGGCTCACTAACTTCACACAGCATCAGGCTTCCAAGCAGCTCTCAAGGAAACTCAGTTTTCACACTCTATGCTTAGTGCCCTTTGAGTGCATTATCTAGCCTTGAACCTGGTAGAGCATGCCACACAAATGAATGCTCCCCATACGGGTTCACATGCCACCAACTCCACATTCTCAAGCAACTTCAGCGCCACAGCCGTTTTCAGATAGCCCTCAATGCAAAGGCTGTAGATGCAAATATTGGTGTGAGAGCTAATTCAATCAAGGAAACACTGCATGTTGGTGAAGGGCATATAGAAGAAGGATCAGCCGAGTGGTTCTTGTGGGAGAACAACTCCATTTGGCTCACTAACTTCACACACCATCAGGCTTCCAAGCAGCTCTCAAGGAAACTCAGTTTTCACACTCTATGCTTAGTGCCCTTTGAGTGCCTAGGACTGAAATGAAATTGGAGAGCATCCCACACCAACGAATGCTCCACATGCGGGTTTCACATGCCACCAACTCCACATTCACAGGCAACTTCAGCGCCACAGCCGTTTTCAGATAGCCCTCAATGCAAAGGCTCTAGACACAAATATTCGTGAGAGAGCTAATTCAATCAAGGAAACACTGCATGTTGGTGAAGGGCATATTGAAGAAGGATCAGCCGAGTGGTTCTTGTGGGAGAACAACTCCATTTGGCTCACTAACTTCACACACCATCAGGCTTCGAAGCAGCTCTCAAGGAAACTCAGTTTTCACACTCTATGCTTAGTTCACTTTGAGTGCCTAGGAGTGAAATGAAGCTTGGTGAGCATCCCACAGAAACGAATGCTCCACATGAGGGTTTCACATGCCACAACTCCACATTCTCAGGCAACTTCAGCGCCACAGCCGTTTTCAGATAGCCCTCAATGCAAAGGCTGTAGATGCAAATATTGGTGTGAGAGCTAATTCAATCAAGGAAACACTGCATGTTTTGAAGGGCATATTGAAGAAGGATCAGCCGAGTGGTTCTTGTGGGAGAACAAATCCATTTGGCTCACTAACTTCACACAGCATCAGGCTTCCAAGCAGCTCTCAAGGAAACTCAGTTTTCACACTCTATGCTTAGTGCCCTTTGAGTGCATTATCTAGGAATGAACCTGGTAGAGCATCATACACAAATGAATGCTCCACATGCGGGTTTCACATGCCACCAACTGCACATTCACAGGAAACTTCAGCGCCACAGCCGTTTTCAGATAGCCCTCAATGCAAAGGCTATAGACGCAAATATTGGTGTGAGAGCTAATTCAATCAAGGAAACACTGCATGTTGGTGAAGGGCATATTGAAGAAGGATCAGCCGAGTGGTTCTTGTGGGAGAACAACTCCATTTGGCTCACTAACTTCACACACCATCAGGCTTCCAAGCAGCTCTCAAGGAAACTCAGTTTTCACACTCTATGCTTAGTGCCCTTTGAGAGCATTATCTAGGAATGAACCTGGTAGAGCATCCCACACAAACGAATGCTCCACATGCGGGTTTCACATGCCACCAACTCCACATTCACAGGCAACTTTAGCGCAACAGCCGTTTTCAGATAGCCCTCAATGCAAAGGCTCTAGATGCAAATATTGGTGTGAGAGCTAATTCAATCAAGGAAACACTGCATGTTGGTGAAGGGCATATTGAAGAAGGATCAGCCGAGTGGTTCTTGTGGGAGAACAACTCCATTTGGCTCACTAACTTCACACACCATCAGGCTTCCAAGCAGCTCTCAAGGAAACTCAGTTTTCACACTCTATGCTTAGTGCCCTTTGAGTGCATTATCTAGGAATGAACCTGGTAGAGCATCCCACACAAACGAATGCTCCACATGCGGGTTTCACATGCGACCAACTCCACATTCACAGCAACTTCAGCGCCACAGCCGTTTTCAGATAGCCCTCAATGCAAAGGCTCTAGATGCAAATATTGGTGTGAGAGCTAATTCAATCAAGGAAACACTGCATGTTGGTGAAGGGCATATTGAAGAAGGATCAGCCGAGTGGTTCTTGTGGAGAACAACTCCATTTGGCTCACTAACTTCACACACCATCAGGCTTCCAAGCAGCTCTCAAGGAAACTCAGTTTTCACACTCTATGCTTAGTGCCCTTTGAGTGCCTAGGACTGAAATGAAGCTTGGAGAGCATCCCACACAAACGAATGCTGCACATGCGGGTTTCACATGCCACCAACTGCACATTCACAGGAAACTTCAGCGCCACAGCCGTTTTCAGATAGCCCTCAATGCAAAGGCTCTAGACGCAAATATTGGTGTGAGAGCTAATTCAATCAAGGAAACACTGCATGTTGGTGAAGGGCATATTGAAGAAGGATCAGCCGAGTGGTTCTTGTGGGAGAACAACTCCATTTGGCCCACTAACTTGACACACCGTCAGGCTTCCAAGCAGCTCTCAAGGAAACTCAGTTTTCACACTCTATGCTTAGTGCCCTTTGAGTGCATTATCTAGCAATGAACCTGGTAGAGCATGCCACACAAAGAATGCTCCCCATGCGGGTTTCACATGCCACCAACTCCACATTCTCAAGCAACTTCAGCGCCACAGCCGTTTTCAGATAGCCCTCAATGCAAAGGCTGTAGATGCAAATATTGGTGTGAGAGCTAATTCAATCAAGGAAACACTGCATGTTGGTGAAGCGCATATAGAATAAGGATCAGCCGAGTGGTTCTTGTGGGCAGAACAACTCCATTTGGCTCACTAACTTCACACACCATCAGGCTTCCAAGCAGCTCTCAAGGAAACTCAGTTTTCACACTCTATGCTTAGTGCCCTTTGAGTGCCTAGGACTGAAATGAAATTGGAGAGCATCCCACACCAACGAATGCTCCACATGCGGGTTCACATGCCAGCAACTCCACATTCACAGGCAACTTCAGCGCCACAGCCGTTTTCAGATAGCCCTCAATGCAAAGGCTCTAGACGCAAATATTGGTGTGAGAGCCAATTCAATCAAGGAAACACTGCATGTTGGTGAAGGGCATATTGAAGAAGGATCGGCCGAGTGGTTCTTGTGGAGAACAACTCCATTTGGCTCACTAACTTCACACAGCATCAGGCTTCCAAGCAGCTCTCAAGGAAACTCAGTTTTCACACTCTATGCTTAGTGCCCTTTGAGTGCATTATCTAGGAATGAACCTGGTAGAGCATCCCACACAAACGCATGTTCCACATGCGGGTTTCACATGCCACCAACTCCACATTCACAGGCAACTTCAGCGCCACAGCCGTTTTCAGATAGCCCTCAATGCAAAGGCTCTAGACGCAAGTATTTTTGTGAGAGCTAATTCAATCAAGGAAACACTGCATGTTGGTGAAGGGCATATAGAAGAAGGATCAGCCGAGTGGTTCTTGTGGGAGAACAACTCCATTTGGCTCACTAACTTCACACACCATCAGGCTTCCAAGCAGCTCTCAAGGAAACTCAGTTTTCACACTCTAGGCGTAGTGATCTTTGAGTGCCTAGGACTGAAATGAAGCTTGGGGAGCATCCACACAAACAAATGCTCCCCATGCGGGTTTCACATGCCACCAATTCCACATTCACAGGCAACTTCAGCGCCACAGCCGTTTTCAGATAGCCCTCAATGCAAAGCTTCTAGACGCAAATATTGGTGTGAGAGCTAATTCAATCAAGGAAACACTGCATGTTGGTGAAGGGCATATTGAAGAAGGATCAGCCGAGTGGTTCTTGTGGGAGAACAACTCCATTTGGCTCACTAACTTCACACAGCATCAGGCTTCCAAGCAGCTCTCAAGGAAACTCAGTTTTCAACACTCTATGCTTAGTGCCCTTTGAGTGCATTATCTAGGAATGAACCTGGTAGAGCATCATACACAAATGAATGCTCCACATGCGGGTTTCACATGCCACCAACTCCACATTCACAGGCAACTTCAGCGCCACTGCCGTTTTCAGATAGCCCTCAATGCAAAGGCTATAGACGCAAATATTGGTGTGAGAGCTAATTCAATCAAGGAAACACTGCATGTTGGTGAAGGGCATATTGAAGAAGGATCAGCCGAGTGGTTCTTGTGGGAGAACAACTCCATTGGCTCACTAACTTCACACACCATCAGGCTTCCAAGCAGCTCTCAAGGAAACTCAGTTTTCACACTCTATGCTTAGTGCCCTTTGAGTGCATTATCTAGGAATGAACCTGGTAGAGCATCCCACACAAACGAATGCTCCACATGCGGGTTTCACATGCCACCAACTCCACATTCACAGGCAACTTCAGCGCAACAGCCGTTTTCAGATAGCCCTCAATGCAAAGGCTCTAGATGCAAATATTGGTGTGAGAGCTAATTCAATCAAGGAAACACTGCATGTTGGTGAAGGGCATATTGAAGAAGGATCAGCCGAGTGGTTCTTGTGGGAGAACAACTCCATTTGGCTCACTAACTTCACACACCATCAGGCTTCCAAGCAGCTCTCAAGGAAACTCAGTTTTCACACTCTATGCTTAGTGCCCTTTGAGTGCATTATCTAGGAATGAACATGGTAGAGCATCCCACACAAACGAATGCTCCACATGCGGGTTTCACATGCCACCAACTCCACATTCACAGGCAACTTCAGCGCCACAGCCGTTTTCACATACCCTCAATGCAAAGGCTCTAGATGCAAATATTGGTGTGAGAGCTAATTCAATCTAGGAAACACTGCATGTTGGTGAAGGGCATATTGAAGAAGGATCAGCCGAGTGGTTCTTGTGGGAGAACAACTCCATTTGGCTCACTAACTTCACACACCATCAGGCTTCCAAGCAGCTCTCAAGGAAACTCAGTTTTCACACTCTAGGCGAAGTGATCTTTGAGTGCCTAGGGACTGAAATGAAGATTGGGGAGCATCCCACACAAACGAATGCTCCACATGCGGGTTTCACATGCCACCAATTCCACATTCTCAGGCAACTTCAGCGAAACAGCCGTTTTCAGATAGCCCTCAATGTAAAGGAACTAGACGCAAATATTGGTGTGAGAGCTAATTCAATCAAGGAAACACTGCATGTTGGTGAAGGGCATATTGAAGAAGGATCAGCCGAGTGGTTCTTGTGGGAGAACAACTCCATTTGGCTCACTAACTTCACACACCATCAGGCTTCCAAGCAGCTCTCAAGGAAACTCAGTTTTCACACTCTATGCTTAGTGCCCTTTGAGTGCATTATCAAGGAATGAACCTGGTAGAGCATCCCACAGAAACGAATGATCCACATGCGGGATTCACATGCCACCAACTCCACATTCACAGGAAACTTCAGCGCCACAGCCATTTTCAGATAGCCCTCAATGCAAAGGCTCTAGACACAAATATTGGTGTGAGAGGTAATTCAATCAAGGAAACACTGCATGTTGGTGAAGGGCATATTGAAGAAGGATCAGCAGAGTGGTTCTTGTGGGAGAACAACTCCATTTGGCTCACTAACTTCACACACCATCAGGCTTCCAAGCAGCTCTCAAGGAAACTCAGTTTTCACAATCTAGGCGTAGTGATCTTTGAGTGCCTAGGACTGAAATGAAGCTTGGTGAGCATCCCACACAAATGCTCCTCATGCGGGTTTCACATGCCACCATTTCCACATTCTCAGGCCACTTCAGCGCCACAGCCATTTCAGATAGCCCTCAATGCAAAGGCTCTAGACGCAAATATTGGTGTGAGAGCTAATTCAATCAAGGAAACACTGCATGTTGGTGAAGGGCATATTGAAGAAGGATCAGCCGAGTGGTTCTTGTGGGAGAACAACTCCATTTGGCTCACTAACTTCACACACCATCAGGCTTCCAAGCAGCTCTCAAGGAAACTCAGTTTTCACACTCTATGCTTAGTGCCCTTTGAGTGCCTAGGACTGAAATGAAGCTTAGTGAGCATCCCACACGAACGAATGCTCCACATGCGGGTTTCACATGCCACCAACTCCACATTCTCAGGCAACTTCAGCGCCACAGCCATTTTCATATAGCCCTCAATGCAAAGGTTCTAGACGCAAATATTGGTGTGAGAGGTAATTCAATCAAGGAAACACTGCATGTTGGTGAAGGGCATATTGAAGATCCGACA
>NW_026698469.1:0-43957 GCF_030435755.1 Ochotona princeps
ACATGCGGGTTTCACATGCCACCAACTCCACATTCACAGGCAATTTCAGCGCCACAGCCGTTTTCAGATAGCCCTCAATGCAAAGGCTCTAGACGCAAATATTGGTGTGAGAGCTAATTCAATCAAGGAAACACTGCATGTTGGTGAAGGGCATATTGAAGAAGGATCAACCGAGTGGTTCTTGTGGGAGAACAACTCCATTTGGCTCACTAACTTCACACACCATCAGGCTTCCAAGCAGCTCTCAAGGAAACTCAGTTTTCACACTCTATGCTTAGTGCCCTTTGTATGGCTAGGACTGAGAAGAACCTGGTAGAGCATCCCACACAAACGAATTGCTCCACATGCGGGTTTCACATGCCACCAACTCCACATTCACAGGCAACTTCAGCGCCACAGCCGTTTTCAGATAGCCCTCAATGCAAAGGCTCTAGACGCAAATATTGGTGTGAGAGCTAATTCAATCAAGGAAACACTGCATGTTGGTGAAGGGCGTATTGAAGAAGGATCAGCCGAGTGGTTCTTGTGGGAGAACAACTCCATTTGGCTCACTAACTTCACACACCATCAGGCTTCCAAGCAGCTCTCAAGGAAACTCAGTTTTCACACTCTATGCTTAGTGCTCTTTGTGTGCCTAGGACTGAAATGAAGCTTGGTCAGCATCCCACACAAACGAATGCTCCACATGCGGGTTTCACATGCCACCAACTCCACATTCACAGGCAACTTCAGCGCCACAGCCGTTTTCAGATAGCCCTCAATGCAAAGGCTCTAGACGCAAATATTGGTGTGAGAGCTAATTCAATCAGGAAACACTGCATGTTGGTGAAGGGCATATTGAAGAAGGATCAGCCGAGTGGTTCTTGTGGGAGAACAACTCCATTTGGCTCACTAACTTCACACACCATCAGGCTTCCAAGCAGCTCTCAAGGAAACTCAGTTTTCACACTCTATGCTTAGTGCCCTTTGAGTGCATTATCTAGGAATGAAACTGGTAGAGCATCCAACACAAATGAATGCTCCACATGCGGGTTTCACATGCCACCAACTCCACATTCACAGGCAACTTCAGCGCCACAGCCGTTTTCAGATAGCCCTCAATGCAAAGGCTCTAGACGCAAATATTGGTGTGAGAGCTAATTCAATCAAGGAAACACTGCATGTTGGTGAAGGGCGTATTGAAGAAGGATCAGCCGAGTGGTTCTTGTGGGAGAACAACTCCATTTGTCTCACTAACTTCACACACCATCAGGCTTCCAAGCAGCTCTCAAGGAAACTCAGTTTTCACACTCTATGCTTAGTGCTCTTTGTGTGCCTAGGACTGAAATGAAGCTTGGTCAGCATCCCACACAAACGAATGCTCCACATGCGGGTTTCACATGCCACCAACTCCACATTCACAGGCAATTTCAGCGCCACAGCCGTTTTCAGATAGCCCTCAATGCAAAGGCTCTAGACGCAAATATTGGTGTGAGAGCTAATTCAATCAAGGAAACACTGCATGTTGGTGAAGCGCATATTGAAGAAGGATCAGCCGAGTGGTTCTTGTGGGAGAACAACTCCATTTGGCTCACTAACTTCACACACCATCAGGCTTCCAAGCAGCTCTCAAGGAAACTCAGTTTTCACACTCTATGCTTAGTGCCCTTTGAGTGCATTATCTAGGAATGAACCTGGTAGAGCATCCCACACAAACGAATGCTCCACATGCGGGTTTCACATGCCACCAACTCCACATTCACAGGCAACTTCAGCGCCACAGCCATTTGCAGATAGGCCTCAATGCAAAGGCTCTAGACGCAAATATTGGTGTGAGAGCTAATTCAATCAAGGAAACACTGCATGTTGGTGAAGGGCATATTGAAGAAGGATCAGCCGAGTGGTTCTTGTGGGAGAACAACTCCATTTGGCTCACTAACTTCACACACCATCAGGCTTCAAGCAGCTCTCAAGGAAACTCAGTTTTCACACTCTATGCTTAGTGCCCTTTGTATGGCTAGGACTGAAAAGAACCTGGTAGAGCATCCCACACAAACGAATGCTCCACATGCGGGTTTCACATGCCACCAACTCCACATTCACAGGCAACTTCAGCGCCACAGCCGTTTTCAGATAGCCCTCAATGCAAAGGCTCTAGACGCAAATATTGGTGTGAGAGCTAATTCAATCAAGGAAACACTGCATGTTGGTGAAGGGCGTATTGAAGAAGGATCAGCCGAGTGGTTCTTGTGGGAGAACAACTCCATTTGGCTCAATAACTTCACACACCATCAGGCTTCCAAGCAGCTCTCAAGGAAACTCAGTTTTCACACTCTATGCTTAGTGCTCTTTGTGTGCCTAGGACTGAAATGAAGCTTGGTCAGCATCCCACACAAACGAATGCTCCACCATGCGGGTTTCACATGCCACCAACTCCACATTCACAGGCAACTTCAGCGCCACAGCCGTTTTCAGATAGCCCTCAATGCAAAGGCTCTAGACGCAAATATTGGTGTGAGAGCTAATTCAATCAAGAAAACACTGCATGTTGGTGAAGGGCATATTGAAGAAGGATCAGCCGAGTGGTTCTTGTGGGAGAACAACTCCATTTGGCTCACTAACTTCACACACCATCAGGCTTCCAAGCAGCTCTCAAGGAAACTCAGTTTTCACACTGTATGGTTAGTGCCCTTTGTATGGCTAGGACTGAAATGAACCTGGTAGAGCATCCCACACAAACGAATGCTCCACATGCGGGTTTCACATGCCATCAACTCCACATTCACAGGCAACTTCAGCGCCACAGCCGTTTTCAGATAGCCCTCAATGCAAAGGCTCTAGACGCAAATATTGGTGTGAGAGCTAATTCAATCAAGGAAACACTGCATGTTGGTGAAGGGCATATTGAAGAAGGATCAGCCGAGTGGTTCTTGTGGGAGAACAACTCCATTTGGCTCACTAACTTCACACACCATCAGGCTTCCAAGCAGCTCTCAAGGAAACTCAGTTTTCACACTCTATGCTTAGTGCCCATTGTATGGCTAGGACTGAAATGAACCTGGTAGAGCATCCCACACAAACGAATGCTCCACATGCGGGTTTCACATGCCACCAACTCCACATTCACAGGCAACTTCAGCGCCACAGCCATTTGAAGATAGGCCTCAATGCAAAGGCTCTAGACGCAAATATTGGTGTGAGAGCTAATTCAATCAAGGAAACACTGCATGTTGGTGAAGGGCATATTGAAGAAGGATCAGCCGAGTGGTTCTTGTGGGAGAACAACTCCATTTGGCTCAATAACTTCACACACCATCAGGCTTCCAAGCAGCTCTCAAGGAAACTCAGTTTTCACACTCTATGCTTAGTGCTCTTTGTGTGCCTAGGACTGAAATGAAGCTTGGTCAGCATCCCACACAAACGAATGCTCCACATGCGGGTTTCACATGCCACCAACTCCACATTCACAGGCAATTTCAGCGCCACAGCCGTTTTCAGATAGCCCTCAATGCAAAGGCTCTAGACGCAAATATGGTGTGAGAGCTAATTCAATCAAGGAAACACTGCATGTTGGTGAAGGGCATATTGAAGAAGGATCAACCGAGTGGTTCTTGTGGGAGAACAACTCCATTTGGCTCACTAACTTCACACACCATCAGGCTTCCAAGCAGCTCTCAAGGAAACTCAGTTTTCACACTCTATGCTTAGTGCCCTTTGAGTGCATTATCTAGGAATGAACTGGTAGAGCATCCCACACAAACGAATGCTCCACATGCGGGTTTCACATGCCACCAACTCCACATTCACAGGCAACTTCAGCGCCACAGCCGTTTTCAGATAGCCCTCAATGCAAAGGCTCTAGACGCAAATATTGGTGTGAGAGCTAATTCAATCAAGGAAACACTGCATGTTGGTGAAGGGCGTATTGAAGAAGGATCAGCCGAGTGGTTCTTGTGGGAGAACAACTCCATTTGGCTCACTAACTTCACACACCATCAGGCTTCCAAGCAGCTCTCAAGGAAACTCAGTTTTCACACTCTATGCTTAGTGCTCTTTGTGTGCCTAGGACTGAAATGAAGCTTGGTCAGCATCCCACACAAACGAATGCTCCACATGCGGGTTTCACATGCCACCAACTCCACATTCACAGGCAACTTCAGCGCCACAGCCGTTTTCAGATAGCCCTCAATGCAAAGGCTCTAGACGCAAATATTGGTGTGAGAGCTAATTCAATCAAGGAAACACTGCATGTTGGTGAAGGGCATATTGAAGAAGGATCAGCCGAGTGGTTCTTGTGGGAGAACAACTCCATTTGGCTCACTAACTTCACACACCATCAGGCTTCCAAGCAGCTCTCAAGGAAACTCAGTTTTCACACTCTATGCTTAGTGCCCTTTGAGTGCATTATCTAGGAATGAACCTGGTAGAGCATCCAACACAAATGAATGCTCCACATGCGGGTTTCACATGCCACCAACTCCACATTCACAGGCAACTTCAGCGCCACAGCCGTTTTCAGATAGCCCTCAATGCAAAGGCTCTAGACGCAAATATTGGTGTGAGAGCTAATTCAATCAAGAAAACACTGCATGTTGGTGAAGGGCATATTGAAGAAGGATCAGCCGAGTGGTTCTTGTGGGAGAACAACTCCATTTGGCTCACTAACTTCACACACCATCAGGCTTCCAAGCAGCTCTCAAGGAAACTCAGTTTTCACACTCTATGCTTAGTGCTCTTTGTGTGCCTAGGACTGAAATGAAGCTTGGTCAGCATCCCACACAAACGAATGCTCCACATGCGGGTTTCACATGCCACCAACTCCACATTCACAGGCAACTTCAGCGCCACAGCCGTTTTCAGATAGCCCTCAATGCAAAGGCTCTAGACGCAAATATTGGTGTGAGAGCTAATTCAATCAAGGAAACACTGCATGTTGGTGAAGGGCATATTGAAGAAGGATCAGCCGAGTGGTTCTTGTGGGAGAACAACTCCATATGGCTCACTAACTTCACACACCATCAGGCTTCCAAGCAGCTCTCAAGGAAACTCAGTTTTCACACTCTATGCTTAGTGCTCTTTGAGTGCATTATCTAGGAATGAACCTGGTAGAGCATCCCACACAAACGAATGCTCCACATGCGGGTTTCACATGCCACCAACTCCACATTCACAGGCAACTTCAGCGCCACAGCCGTTTTCAGATAGCCCTCAATGCAAAGGCTCTAGACGCAAATATTGGTGTGAGAGCTAATTCAATCAAGGAAACACTGCATGTTGGTGAAGGGCATATTGAAGAAGGATCAGCAGAGTGGTTCTTGTGGGAGAACAACTCCATTGGGCTCACTAACTTCACACACCATCAGGCTTCCAAGCAGCTCTCAAGGAAACTCAGTTTTCACACTCTATGCTTAGTGCTCTTTGTGTGGCTAGGACTGAAATGAAGCTTGGTCAGCATCCCACACTAATGAATGCTCCCACATGCGGGTTTCACATGCCACCAACTCCAATTGACAGGCAACTTCAGCGCCACAGCCGTGTTCAGATAGCCCTCAATGCAAAGGCTCTAGAACGCAAATATTGGTGTGAGAGCTAATTCAATCAAGGAAACACTGCATGTTGGTGAAGGGCATATTGAAGAAGGATCAGCCGAGTGGTTCTTGTGGGAGAACAACTCCATTTGGCTCACTAACTTCACACACCATCAGGCTTCCAAGCAGCTCTCAAGGAAACTCAGTTTTCACACTCTATGCTTAGTGCCCATTGAGTGCATTATCTAGGAATGAACCTGGTAGAGCATCCCACACAAACGAATGCTCCACATGCGGGTTTCACATGCCACCAACTCCACATTCACAGGCAACTTCAGCACCACAGCCGTTTTCAGATAGCCCTCAATGCAAAGGCTCTAGACCGCAAATATTGGTGTGAGAGCTAATTCAATCAAGGAAACACTGCATGTTGGTGAAGGGCATATTGAAGAAGGATCAGCCGAGTGGTTCTTGTGGGAGAACAACTCCATTTGGCTCACTAACTTCACACACCATCAGGCTTCCAAGCAGCTCTTAAGGAAACTCAGTTTTCACACTCTATGCTTAGTGCTCTTTGTGTGCCTAGGACTGAAATGATGCCTTCTTCAGCATCCCACACAAACGAATGCTCCACATGCGGGTTTCACATGCCACCAACTCCACATTCACAGGCAACTTCAGCGCCACAGCCGTTTTCAGATAGCCCTCAATGCAAAGGCTCTAGACGCAAATATTGGTGTGAGAGCTAATTCAATCAAGGAAACACTGCATGTTGGTGAAGGGCATATTGAAGAAGGATCAGCAGAGTGGTTCTTGTGGGAGAACAACTCCATTTGGCTCACTAACTTCACACACCATCAGGCTTCCAAGCAGCTCTCAAGGAAACTCAGTTTTCACACTCTATGCTTAGTGCCCTTTGTATGGCTAGTACTGAAATGAACCTGGTAGAGCATCCCACACAAACGAATGCTCCACATGCGGGTTTCACATGCCACCAACTCCACATTCACAGGCAACTTCAGCGCCACAGCCGTTTTCAGATAGCCCTCAATGCAAAGGCTCTAGACGCAAATATTGGTGTGAGAGCTAATTCAATCAAGGAAACACTGCATGTTGGTGAAGGGCATATTGAAGAAGGATCAGCCGAGTGGTTCTTGTGGGAGAACAACTCCATTTGGCTCACTAACTTCACACACCATCAGGCTTCCAAGCAGCTCTCAAGGAAACTCAGTTTTCACACTCTATGCTTAGTGCCCTTTGAGTGCATTATCTAGGAATGAACCTGGTAGAGCATCCCACACAAACGAATGCTCCACATGCGGGTTTCACATGCCACCAACTCCACATTCACAGGCAACTTCAGCGCCACAGCCGTTTTCAGATAGCCCTCAATGCAAAGGCTCTAGACGCAAATATTGGTGTGAGAGCTAATTCAATCAAGGAAACACTGCATGTTGGTGAAGGGCATATTGAAGAAGGATCAGCAGAGTGGTTCTTGTGGGAGAACAACTCCATTGGGCTCACTAACTTCACACACCATCAGGCTTCCAAGCAGCTCTCAAGGAAACTCAGTTTTCACGCTCTATGCTTAGTGCCCTTTGAGTGCATTATCTAGGAATGAACCTGGTAGAGCATCCCACACAAACGAATGCTCCACATGCGGGTTTCACATGCCACCAACTCCACATTCACAGGCAACTTCAGCGCCACAGCCGTTTTCAGATAGCCCTCAATGCAAAGCCTCTAGACGCAAATATTGGTGTGAGAGCTAATTCAATCAAGGAAACACTGCATGTAGGTGAAGGGCATATTGAAGAAGGATCAGCCGAGTGGTTCTTGTGGGAGAACAACTCCATTTGGCTCACTAACTTCACACACCATCAGGCTTCCAAGCAGCTCTCAAGGAAACTCAGTTTTCACACTCTATGCTTATTGCTCTTTGTGTGCCTAGGACTGAAATGATGCTTCTTCAGCATCCCACACAAACGAATGCTCCACATGCGGGTTTCACATGCCACCAACTCCACATTCACAGGCAACTTTAGCGCCACAGCCGTTTTCAGATAGCCCTCAATGCAAAGGCTCTAGACGCAAATATTGGTGTGAGAGCTAATTCAATCAAGGAAACACTGCATGTTGGTGAAGGGCATATTGAAGAAGGATCAGCCGAGTGGTTCTTGTGGGAGAACAACTCCATTGGGCTCACTAACTTCACACACCATCAGGCTTCCAAGCAGCTCTCAAGGAAACTCAGTTTTCACACTCTATGCTTAGCGCCCTTTGAGTGCATTATCTAGGAATGAACCTGGTAGAGCATCCCACACAAACGAATGCTCCACATGCGGGTTTCACATGCCACCAACTCCACATTCACAGGCAACTTCAGCGCCACAGCCGTTTTCAGATAGCCCTCAATGCAAAGGCTCTAGACGCAAATATTGGTGTGAGAGCTAATTCAATCAAGGAAACACTGCATGTTGGTGAAGGGCATATTGAAGAAGGATCAGCCGAGTGGTTCTTGTGGGAGAACAACTCCATTTGGCTCACTAACTTCACACACCATCAGGCTTCCAAGCAGCTCTCAAGGAAACTCAGTTTTCACACTCTATGCTGAGTGCCCTTTGAGTGCCTAGGACTGAAATGAAGCTTGGAGAGCATCCCACACAAACGAATGCTCCACATGCGGGTTTCACATGCCACCAACTCAACATTCACAGGCAATTTCAGCGCCACAGCCGTTTTCAGATAGCCCTCAATGCAAAGGCTCTAGACGCAAATATTGGTGTGAGAGCTAATTCAATCAAGGAAACACTGCATGTTGGTGAAGCGCATATTGAAGAAGGATCAGCCGAGTGGTTCTTGTGGGAGAACAACTCCATTTGGCTCACTAACTTCACACACCATCAGGCTTCCAAGCAGCTCTCAAGGAAACTCAGTTTTCACACTCTATGCTTAGTGCCCTATGTATGGCTAGGACTGAAATGAACCTGGTAGAGCATCCCACACAAACGAATGCTCCACATGCGAGTTTCACATGCCACCAACTCCACCATTCACAGGCAACTTCAGCGCCACAGCCGTTTTCAGATAGCCCTCAATGCAAAGCCTCTAGACGCAAATATTGGTGTGAGAGCTAATTCAATCAAGGAAACACTGCATGTTGGTGAAGGGCATATTGAAGAAGGATCAGCCGAGTGGTTCTTGTGGGAGAACAACTCCATTTGGCTCACTAACTTCACACACCATCAGGCTTCCAAGCAGCTCTCAAGGAAACTCAGTTTTCACACTCTATGCTTAGTGCCCTTTGAGTGCATTATCTAGGAATGAACCTGGTAGAGCATCCCACACAAACGAATGCTCCACATGCGGGTTTCACATGCCACCAACTCCATATTCACAGGCAACTTCAGCGCCACAGCCGTTTTCAGATAGCCCTCAATGCAAAGGCTCTAGACGCAAATATTGGTGTGAGAGCTAATTCAATCAAGAAAACACTGCATGTTGGTGAAGGGCATATTGAAGAAGGATCAGCCGAGTGGTTCTTGTGGGAGAACAACTGCATTTGGCTCACTAACTTCACACACCATCAGGCTTCAAGCAGCTCTCAAGGAAACTCAGTTTTCACACTCTATGCTTAGTGCTCTTTGTGTGCCTAGGACTGAAATGAAGCTTGGTCAGCATCCCACGCAAACGAATGCTCCACATGCGGGTTTCACATGCCACCAACTCCACATTCACAGGCAATTTCAGCGCCATCAGCCGTTTTCAGATAGCCCTCAATGCAAAGGCTCTAGACGCAAATATTGGTGTGAGAGCTAATTCAATCAAGGAAACACTGCATGTTGGTGAAGGGCATATTGAAGAAGGATCAGCCGAGTGGTTCTTGTGGGAGAACAACTCCATTTGGCTCACTAACTTCACACACCATCAGGCTTCCAAGCAGCTCTCAAGGAAACTCAGTTTTCACACTCTATGCTTAGTGCCCTTTGAGTGCATTATCTAGGAATGAACCTGGTAGAGCATCCACACAAAACGAATGCTCCACATGCGGGTTTCACATGCCACCAACTCCACATTCACAGGCAACTTCAGCACCACAGCCGTTTTCAGATAGCCCTCAATGCAAAGGCTCTAGACGCAAATATTGGTGTGAGAGCTAATTCAATCAAGGAAACACTGCATGTTGGTGAAGGGCATATTGAAGAAGGATCAGCCGAGTGGTTCTTGTGGGAGAACAAACTCCATTTGGCTCACTAACTTCACACACCATCAGGCTTCCAAGCAGCTCTTAAGGAAACTCAGTTTTCACACTCTATGCTTAGTGCTCTTTGTGTGCCTAGGACTGAAATGAAGCTTGGTCAGCATCCCACACAAACGAATGCTCCACATGCGGTTTCACATGCCACCAACTCCACATTCACAGGCAACTTAAGCGCCACAGCCGTTTTCAGATAGCCCTCAATGCAAAGGCTCTAGACGCAAATATTGGTGTGACAGCTAATTCAATCAAGGAAACACTGCATGTTGGTGAAGGGCATATTGAAGAAGGATCAGCCGAGTGGTTCTTGTGGGAGAACAACTCCATTTGGCTCACTAACTTCACACACCATCAGGCTTCCAAGCAGCTCTCAAGGAAACTCAGTTTTCACACTCTATGCTTAGTGCCCTTTCAGTGCATTATCTAGGAATGAACCTGGTAGAGCATCCCAAACAAACGAATGCTCCACATGCGGGTTTCACATGCCACCAACTCCACATTCACAGGCAACTTCAGCGCCACAGCCGTTTTCAGATAGCCCTCAATGCAAAGGCTCTAGATGCAAATATTGGTATGAGAGCTAATTCAATCAAGGAAACACTGCATGTTGGTGAAGGGCATATTGAAGAAGGATCAGCCGAGTGGTTCTTGGAGAACAACTCCATTGGGCTCACTAACTTCACACACCATCAGGCTTCCAAGCAGCTCTCAAGGAAACTCAGTTTTCACACTCTATGCTTATTGCTCTTTGTGTGCCTAGGACTGAAATGATGCTTCTTCAGCATCCCACACAAACGAATGCTCCACATGCGGGTTTCACATGCCACCAACTCCACATTCACAGGCAACTTCAGCGCCACAGCCGTTTTCAGATAGCCCTCAATGCAAAGGCTCTAGACGCAAATATTGGTGTGAGAGCTAATTCAACCAAGAAAACACTGCATGTTGGTGAAGGGCATATTGAAGAAGGATCAGCCGAGTGGTTCTTGTGGGAGAACAACTCCATTGGGCTCACTAACTTCACACACCATCAGGCTTCCAAGCAGCTCTCAAGGAAACTCAGTTTTCACACTCTATGCTTAGTGCCCTTTGAGTGCATTATCTAGGAATGAACCTGGTAGAGCATCCCACACAAACGAATGCTCCACATGCGGGTTTCACATGCCACCAACTCCACATTCACAGGCAACTTCAGCGCCACAGCCGTTTTCAGATAGCCCTCAATGCAAAGGCTCTAGACGCAAATATTGGTGTGAGAGCTAATTCAATCAAGGAAACACTGCATGTTGGTGAAGGGCATATTGAAGAAGGATCAGCCGAGTGGTTCTTGTGGGAGAACAACTCCATTTGGCTCACTAACTTCACACACCATCAGGCTTCCAAGCAGCTCTCAAGGAAACTCAGTTTTCACACTCTATGCTTAGTGCTCTTTGTGTGCCTAGGACTGAAATGATGCTTGGTCAGCATCCCACACAAACGAATGCTCCACATGCGGTTTCACATGCCACCAACTCCACATTCACAGGCAACTTCAGCGCCACAGCCGTTTTCAGATAGCCCTCAATGCAAAGGCTCTAGACGCAAATATTGGTGTGAGAGCTAATTCAATCAAGGAAACACTGCATGTTGGTGAAGGGCATATTTTTTTTTTTTTAAGAAAAAGAAGAAGGATCAGCCAAGTGGTTCTTGTGGGAGAACAACTCCATTTGGCTCACTAACTTCACACACCATCAGGCTTCCAAGCAGCTCTCAAGGAAACTCAGTTTTCACACTCTATGCTTAGTGCCCTTTGAGTGCATTATCTAGGAATGAACCTGGTAGAGCATCCCACACAAACGAATGCTCCACATGCGGGTTTCACATGCCACCAACTCCACATTCACAGGCAACTTCAGCGCCACAGCCGTTTTCAGATAGCCCTCAATGCAAAGGCTCTAGACGCAAATATTGGTGTGAGAGCTAATTCAATCAAGGAAACACTGCATGTTGGTGAAGGGCATATTGAAGAAGGATCAGCCGAGTGGTTCTTGTGGGAGAACAATTCCATTTGGCTCACTAACTTCACACACCATCAGGCTTCCAAGCAGCTCTCAAGGAAACTCAGTTTTCACACTCTATGCTTAGTGCCCTTTGAGTGCATTATCTAGGAATGAACCTGGTAGAGCATCCCACACAAATGAATGCTCCACATGCGGGTTTCACATGCCACCAACTCCACATTCACAGGCAACTTCAGCGCCACAGCCGTTTTCAGATAGCCCTCAATGCAAAGGCTCTAGACGCAAATATAGTGTGGGAGCTAATTCAATCAAGAAAACACTGCATGTTGGTGAAGGGCATATTGAAGAAGGATCAGCCGAGTGGTTCTTGTGGGAGAACAACTCCATTTGGCTCACTAACTTCACACACCATCAGGCTTCCAAGCAGCTCTCAAGGAAACTCAGTTTTCACACTCTATGCTTAGTGCTCTTTGTGTGCCTAGGACTGAAATGAAGCTTGGTCAGCATCCCACGCCAACGAATGCTCCACATGCGGGTTTCACATGCCACCAACTCCATATTCACAGGCAATTTCAGCGCCACAGCCGTTTTCAGATAGCCCTCAATGCAAAGGCTCTAGACGCAAATATTGGTGTGAGAGCTAATTCAATCAAGGAAACACTGCATGTTGGTGAAGGGCATATTGAAGAAGGATCAGCCGAGTGGTTCTTGTGGGAGAACAACTCCATTTGGCTCACTAACTTCACACAGCATCAGGCTTCCAAGCAGCTCTCAAGGAAACTCAGTTTTCACACTCTATGCTTAGTGCCCTTTGAGTGCATTATCTAGGAATAAACCTGGTAGAGCATCCCACACAAACGAATGCTCCACATGCGGGCTTCACATGCCACCAACTCCACATTCACAGGCAACTTCAGCGCCACAGCCGTTTTCAGATAGCCCTCAATGCAAAGGCTCTAGACGCAAATATTGGTGTGAGAGCTAATTCAATCAAGGAAACACTGCATGTTGGTGAAGGGCGTATTGAAGAAGGATCAGCCGAGTGGTTCTTGTGGGAGAACAACTCCATTTGGCTCACTAACTTCACACACCATCAGGCTTCCAAGCAGCTCTCAAGGAAACTCAGTTTTCACACTCTATGCTTAGAGCTCTTTGTGTGCCTAGGACTGAAATGAAGCTTGGTCTGCATCCCACACAAAAGAATGCTCCACATGCGGGTTTCACATGCCACCAACTCCACATTCACAGGCAACTTCAGCGCCACAGCCGTTTCAGATAGCCCTCAATGCAAAGGCTCTAGACGCAAATATTGGTGTGAGAGCTAATTCAATCAAGGAAACACTGCATGTTGGTGAAGGGCATATTGAAGAAGGATCAGCCGAGTGGTTCTTGTGGGAGAACAACTCCATTTGGCTCACTAACTTCACACACCATCAGGCTTCCAAGCAGCTCTCAAGGAAACTCAGTTTTCACACTCTATGCTTAGTGCCCTTTGAGTGCATTATCTAGGAATGAACCTGGTAGAGCATCCACACAAACGAATGCTCCACATGCGGGTTTCACATGCCACCAACTCCACATTCACAGGCAACTTCAGCGCCACAGCCGTTTTCAGATAGCCCTCAATGCAAAGGCTCTAGACGCAAATATTGGTGTGAGAGCTAATTCAATCAAGAAAACACTGCATGTTGGTGAAGGGCATATTGAAGAAGGATCAGCCGAGTGGTTCTTGTGGGAGAACAACTCCATTGGGCTCACTAACTTCACACACCATCAGGCTTCCAAGCAGCTCTCAAGGAAACTCAGTTTTCACACTCTATGCTTAGTGCTCTTTGTGTGCCTAGGACTGAAATGAAGCTTGGTCAGCATCCCACGCAAACGAATGCTCCACATGCGGGTTTCACATGCCACCAACTCCACATTCACAGGCAACTTCAGCGCCACAGCCGTTTTCAGATAGCCCTCAATGCAAAGGCTCTAGACGCAAATATTGGTGTGAGAGCTAATTCAATCAAGGAAACACTGCATGTTGGTGAAGGGCATATTGAAGAAGGATCAGCCGAGTGGTTCTTGTGGGAGAACAACTCCATTTGGCTCACTAACTTCACACACCATCAGGCTTCCAAGCAGCTCTCAAGAAACTCAGTTTTCACACTCTATGCTTAGTGCTCTTTGAGTGCATTATCTAGGAATGAACCTGGTAGAGCATCCCACACAAACGAATGCTCCACATGCGGGTTTCACATGCCACCAACTCCACATTCACAGGCAACTTCAGCGCCACAGCCGTTTTCAGATAGCCCTCAATGCAAAGGCTCTAGATGCAAATATTGGTGTGAGAGCTAATTCAACCAAGGAAACACTGCATGTTGGTGAAGGGCATATTGAAGAAGGATCAGCCGAGTGGTTCTTGTGGGAGAACAACTCCATTTGGCTCACTAACTTCACACACCATCAGGCTTCCAAGCAGCTCTCAAGGAACTCAGTTTTCACACTCTATGCTTATTGCTCTTTGTGTGCCTAGGACTGAAATGATGCTTCTTCAGCATCCCACACAAACGAATGCTCCACATGCGGGTTTCACATGCCACCAACTCCACATTCACAGGCAACTTCAGCGCCACAGCCGTTTTCAGATAGCCCTCAATGCAAAGGCTCTAGACGCAAATATTGGTGTGAGAGCTAATTCAATCAAGGAAACACTGCATGTTGGTGAAGGGCATATTGAAGAAGGATCAGCCGAGTGGTTCTTGTGGGAGAACAACTCCATTTGGCTCACTAACTTCACACACCATCAGGCTTCCAAGCAGCTCTCAATGAAACTCAGTTTTCACACTCTATGCTTAGTGCCCTTTGAGTGCATTATCTAGGAATGAACCTGGTAGAGCATCCCACACAAACGAATGCTCCACATGCGGATTTCACATGCCACCAACTCCACATTCACAGGCAATTTCAGCGCCACAGCCGTTTTCAGATAGCCCTCAATGCAAAGGCTCTAGACGCAAATATTGGTGTGAGAGCTAATTCAATCAAGGAAACACTGCATGTTGGTGAAGCGCATATTGAAGAAGGATCAGCCGAGTGGTTCTTGCGGGAGAACAACTCCATTTGGCTCACTAACTTCACACACCATCAGGCTTCCAAGCAGCTCTCAAGGAAACTCAGTTTTCACACTCTATGCTTAGTGCCCTTTTTATGGCTAGGACTGAAATGAACCTGGTAGAGCATCCCACACAAACGAATGCTCCACATGCGGTTTCACATGCCACCAACTCCACATTCACAAGGCAACTTCAGCGCCACAGCCGTTTTCAGATAGCCCTCAATGCAAAGGCTCTAGACGCAAATATTCGTGTGAGAGCTAATTCAATCAAGGAAACACTGCATGTTGGTGAAGGGCATATTGAAGAAGGATCAGCCGAGTGGTTCTTGTGGAGAACAACTCCATTTGGCTCACTAACTTCACACACCATCAGGCTTCCAAGCAGCTCTCAAGGAAACTCAGTTTTCACACTCTATGCTTAGTGCTCTTTGTGTGCCTAGGACTGAAATGATGCTTCTTCAGCATCCCACAGAAACGAATGCTCCACATGCGGGTTTCACATGCCACCAACTCCACATTCACAGGCAACTTCAGCGCCACAGCCGTTTTCCCCCCCCCCCCAGATAGCCCTCAATGCAAAGGCTCTAGACGCAAATATTGGTGTGAGAGCTAATTCAATCAAGGAAACACTGCATGTTGGTGAAGGGCATATTGAAGAAGGATCAGCCAAGTGGTTCTTGTGGGAGAACAACTCCATTTGGCTCACTAACTTCACACACCATCAGGCTTCCAAGCAGCTCTCAAGGAAACTCAGTTTTCACACTCTATGCTTAGTGCCCTTTGAGTGCATTATCTAGGAATGAACCTGGTAGAGCATCCCACACAAACGAATGCTCCACATGCGGGTTTCACATGCCACCAACTCCACATTCACAGGCAACTTCAGCGCCACAGCCGTTTTCAGATAGCCCTCAATGCAAAGGCTCTAGACGCAAATATTGGTGTGAGAGCTAATTCAATCAAGGAAACACTGCATGTTGGTGAAGGGCATATTGAAGAAGGATCAGCCAAGTGGTTCTTGTGGGAGAACAACTCCATTTGGCTCACTAACTTCACACACCATCAGGCTTCCAAGCAGCTCTCAAGGAAACTCAGTTTTCACACTCTATGCTTAGTGCCCTTTGAGTGCATTATCTAGGAATGAACCTGGTAGAGCATCCCACACAAACGAATGCTCCACATGCGGGTTTCACATGCCACCAACTCCACATTCACAGGCAACTTCAGCGCCACAGCCGTTTTCAGATAGCCCTCAATGCAAAGGCTCTAGACGCAAATATTGGTGTGAGAGCTAATTCAACCAAGGAAACACAGCATGTTGGTGAAGGGCATATTGAAGAAGGATCAGCAGAGTGGTTCTTGTGGGAGAACAACTCCATTTGGCTCACTAACTTCACACACCATCAGGCTTCCAAGCAGCTCTCAAGGAAACTCAGTTTTCACACTCTATGCTTAGTGCCCTTTGAGTGCATTATCTAGGAATGAACCTGGTAGAGCATCCCACACAAACGAATGCTCCACATGCGGGTTTCACATGCCACCAACTCCACATTCACAGGCAACTTCAGCGCCACAGCCGTTTTCAGATAGCCCTCAATGCAAAGGCTCTAGATGCAAATATTGGTGTGAGAGCTAATTCAATCAAGGAAACACTGCATGTTGGTGAAGGGCATATTGAAGAAGGATCAGCCGAGTGGTTCTTGTGGGAGAACAACTCCATTTGGCTCACTAACTTCACACACCATCAGGCTTCCAAGCAGCTCTCAAGGAAACTCAGTTTTCACACTCTATGCTTAGTGCTCTTTGTGTGCCTAGGACTGAAATGATGCTTCTTCAGCATCCCACAGAAACGAATGCTCCACATGCGGGTTTCACATGCCACCAACTCCACATTCACAGGCAACTTCAGCGCCACAGCCGTTTTCAGATAGCCCTCAATGCAAAGGCTCTAGACGCAAATATTGGTGTGAGAGCTAATTCAATCAAGGAAACACTGCATGTTGGTGAAGGGCATATTGAAGAAGGATCAGCCAAGTGGTTCTTGTGGGAGAACAACTCCATTTGGCTCACTAACTTCACACACCATCAGGCTTCCAAGCAGCTCTCAAGGAAACTCAGTTTTCACACTCTATGCTTAGTGCCCTTTGAGTGCATTATCTAGGAATGAACCTGGTAGAGCATCCCACACAAACGAATGCTCCACATGCGGGTTTCACATGCCACCAACTCCACATTCACAGGCAACTTCAGCGCCACAGCCGTTTTCAGATAGCCCTCAATGCAAAGGCTCTAGACGCAAATATTGGTGTGAGAGCTAATTCAACCAAGGAACACTGCATGTTGGTGAAGGGCATATTGAAGAAGGATCAGCCGAGTGGTTCTTGTGGGAGAACAATTCCATTTGGCTCACTAACTTCACACACCATCAGGCTTCCAAGCAGCTCTCAAGTAAACTCAGTTTTCACACTCTATGCTTAGTGCCCTTTGTATGGCTAGTACTGAAATGAACCTGGTAGAGCATCCCACACAAACGAATGCTCCACATGCGGGTTTCACATGCCACCAACTCCACATTCACAGGCAACTTCAGCGCCACAGCCGTTTTCAGATAGCCCTCAATGCAAAGGCTCTAGACGCAAATATTGGTGTGAGAGCTAATTCAATCAAGGAAACACTGCATGTTGGTGAAGGGCATATTGAAGAAGGATCAGCCGAGTGGTTCTTGTGGGAGAACAACTCCATTGGGCTCACTAACTTCACACACCATCAGGCTTCCAAGCAGCTCTCAAGGAAACTCAGTTTTCACACTCTATGCTTAGTGCCCTTTGAGTGCATTATCTAGGAATGAACCTGGTAGAGCATCCCACACAAACGAATGCTCCACATGCGGGTTTCACATGCCACCAACTCCACATTCACAGGCAACTTCAGCGCCACAGCCGTTTTCAGATAGCCCTCAATGCAAAGGCTCTAGACGCAAATATTGGTGTGAGAGCTAATTCAATCAAGGAAACACTGCATGTTGGTGAAGGGCATATTGAAGAAGGATCAGCAGAGTGGTTCTTGTGGGAGAACAACTCCATTGGGCTCACTAACTTCACACACCATCAGGCTTCCAAGCAGCTCTCAAGGAAACTCAGTTTTCACACTCTATGCTTAGTGCCCTTTGAGTGCATTATCTAGGAATGAACCTGGTAGAGCATCCCACACAAACGAATGCTCCACATGCGGGTTTCACATGCCACCAACTCCACATTCACAGGCAACTTCAGCGCCACAGCCGTTTTCAGATAGCCCTCAATGCAAAGGCTCTAGATGCAAATATGGTGTGAGAGCTAATTCAATCAAGGAAACACTGCATGTTGGTGAAGGGCATATTGAAGAAGGATCAGCCGAGTGGTTCTTGTGGGAGAACAACTCCATTTGGCTCACTAACTTCACACACCATCAGGCTTCCAAGCAGCTCTCAAGGAAACTCAGTTTTCACACTCTATGCTTAGTGCTCTTTGTGTGCCTAGGACTGAAATGATGCTTCTTCAGCATCCCACACAAACGAATGCTCCACATGCGGGTTTCACATGCCACCAACTCCACATTCACAGGCAACTTCAGCGCCACAGCCGTTTTCAGATAGCCCTCAATGCAAAGGCTCTAGACGCAAATATTCGTGTGAGAGCTAATTCAATCAAGGAAACACTGCATGTTGGTGAAGGGCATATTGAAGAAGGATCAGCCAAGTGGTTCTTGTGGGAGAACAACTCCATTTGGCTCACTAACTTCACACACCATCAGGCTTCCAAGCAGCTCTCAAGGAAACTCAGTTTTCACACTCTATGCTTAGTGCCCTTTGAGTGCATTATCTAGGAATGAACCTGGTAGAGCATCCCACACAAACGAATGCTCCACATGCGGGTTTCACATGCCACCAACTCCACATTCACAGGCAACTTCAGCGCCACAGCCGTTTTCAGATAGCCCTCAATGCAAAGGCTCTAGACGCAAATATTGGTGTGAGAGCTAATTCAACCAAGGAAACACTGCATGTTGGTGAAGGGCATATTGAAGAAGGATCAGCCGAGTGGTTCTTGTGGGAGAACAATTCCATTTGGCTCACTAACTTCACACACCATCAGGCTTCCAAGCAGCTCTCAAGGAAACTCAGTTTTCACACTCTATGCTTAGTGCCCTTTGTATGGCTAGTACTGAAATGAACCTGGTAGAGCATCCCACACAAACGAATGCTCCACATGCGGGTTTCACATGCCACCAACTCCACATTCACAGGCAACTTCAGCGCCACAGCCGTTTTCAGATAGCCCTCAATGCAAAGGCTCTAGACGCAAATATTGGTGTGAGAGCTAATTCAATCAAGGAAACACTGCATGTTGGTGAAGGGCATATTGAAGAAGGATCAGCAGAGTGGTTCTTGTGGGAGAACAACTCCATTGGGCTCACTAACTTCACACACCATCAGGCTTCCAAGCAGCTCTCAAGGAAACTCAGTTTTCACACTCTATGCTTAGTGCCCTTTGAGTGCATTATCTAGGAATGAACCTGGTAGAGCATCCCACACAAACGAATGCTCCACATGCGGGTTTCACATGCCACCAACTCCACATTCACAGGCAACTTCAGCGCCACAGCCGTTTTCAGATAGCCCTCAATGCAAAGGCTCTAGATGCAAATATTGGTGTGAGAGCTAATTCAATCAAGGAAACACTGCATGTTGGTGAAGGGCATATTGAAGAAGGATCAGCCGAGTGGTTCTTGTGGGAGAACAACTCCATTTGGCTCACTAACTTCACACACCATCAGGCTTCCAAGCAGCTCTCAAGGAAACTCAGTTTTCACACTCTATGCTTATTGCTCTTTGTGTGCCTAGGACTGAAATGATGCTTCTTCAGCATCCCACACAAACGAATGCTCCACATGCGGGTTTCACATGCCACCAACTCCACATTCACAGGCAACTTCAGCGCCACAGCCGTTTTCAGATAGCCCTCAATGCAAAGGCTCTAGACGCAAATATTGGTGTGAGAGCTAATTCAATCAAGGAAACACTGCATGTTGGTGAAGGGCATATTGAAGAAGGATCAGCCGAGTGGTTCTTGTGGGAGAACAACTCCATTTGGCTCACTAACTTCACACACCATCAGGCTTCCAAGCAGCTCTCAAGGAAACTCAGTTTTCACACTCTATGCTTAGTGCTCTTTGTGTGCCTAGGACTGAAATGATGCTTCTTCAGCATCCCACAGAAACGAATGCTCCACATGCGGGTTTCACATGCCACCAACTCCACATTCACAGGCAACTTCAGCGCCACAGCCGTTTTCAGATAGCCCTCAATGCAAAGGCTCTAGACACAAATATTCGTGTGAGAGCTAATTCAATCAAGGAAACACTGCATGTTGGTGAAGGGCATATTGAAGAAGGATCAGCCAAGTGGTTCTTGTGGGAGAACAACTCCATTTGGCTCACTAACTTCACACACCATCAGGCTTCCAAGCAGCTCTCAAGGAAACTCAGTTTTCACACTCTATGCTTAGTGCCCTTTGTATGGCTAGTACTGAAATGAACCTGGTAGAGCATCCCACACAAACGAATGCTCCACATGCGGGTTTCACATGCCACCAACTCCACATTCACAGGCAACTTCAGCGCCACAGCCGTTTTCAGATAGCCCTCAATGCAAAGGCTCTAGACGCAAATATTGGTGTGAGAGCTAATTCAATCAAGGAAACACTGCATGTTGGTGAAGGGCATATTGAAGAAGGATCAGCCGAGTGGTTCTTGTGGGAGAACAACTCCATTTGGCTCACTAACTTCACACACCATCAGGCTTCCAAGCAGCTCTCAAGGAAACTCAGTTTTCACACTCTATGCTTAGTGCCCTTTGAGTGCATTATCTAGGAATGAACCTGGTAGAGCATCCCACACAAACGAATGCTCCACATGCGGGTTTCACATGCCACCAACTCCACATTCACAGGCAACTTCAGCGCCACAGCCGTTTTCAGATAGCCCTCAATGCAAAGGCTCTAGACGCAAATATTGGTGTGAGAGCTAATTCAATCAAGGAAACACTGCATGTTGGTGAAGGGCATATTGAAGAAGGATCAGCAGAGTGGTTCTTGTGGGAGAACAACTCCATTGGGCTCACTAACTTCACACACCATCAGGCTTCCAAGCAGCTCTCAAGGAAACTCAGTTTTCACACTCTATGCTTAGTGCCCTTTGAGTGCATTATCTAGGAATGAACCTGGTAGAGCATCCCACACAAACGAATGCTCCACATGCGGGTTTCACATGCCACCAACTCCACATTCACAGGCAACTTCAGCGCCACAGCCGTTTTCAGATAGCCCTCAATGCAAAGGCTCTAGATGCAAATATTGGTGTGAGAGCTAATTCAATCAAGGAAACACTGCATGTTGGTGAAGGGCATATTGAAGAAGGATCAGCCGAGTGGTTCTTGTGGGAGAACAACTCCATTTGGCTCACTAACTTCACACACCATCAGGCTTCCAAGCAGCTCTCAAGGAAACTCAGTTTTCACACTCTATGCTTATTGCTCTTTGTGTGCCTAGGACTGAAATGATGCTTCTTCAGCATCCCACACAAACGAATGCTCCACATGCGGGTTTCACATGCCACCAACTCCACATTCACAGGCAACTTCAGCGCCACAGCCGTTTTCAGATAGCCCTCAATGCAAAGGCTCTAGACGCAAATATTGGTGTGAGAGCTAATTCAATCAAGGAAACACTGCATGTTGGTGAAGGGCATATTGAAGAAGGATCAGCCGAGTGGTTCTTGTGGGAGAACAACTCCATTTGGCTCACTAACTTCACACACCATCAGGCTTCCAAGCAGCTCTCAAGGAAACTCAGTTTTCACACTCTATGCTTAGTGCCCTTTGAGTGCATTATCTAGGAATGAACCTGGTAGAGCATCCCACACAAACGAATGCTCCACATGCGGGTTTCACATGCCACCAACTCCACATTCACAGGCAACTTCAGCGCCACAGCCGTTTTCAGATAGCCCTCAATGCAAAGGCTCTAGACGCAAATATTGGTGTGAGAGCTAATTCAATCAAGGAAACACTGCATGTTGGTGAAGGGCATATTGAAGAAGGATCAGCCGAGTGGTTCTTGTGGGAGAACAACTCCATTTGGCTCACTAACTTCACACACCATCAGGCTTCCAAGCAGCTCTCAAGGAAACTCAGTTTTCACACTCTATGCTTAGTGCCCTTTGTGTGCCTAGGACTGAAATGATGCTTCTTCAGCATCCCACACAAACGAATGCTCCACATGCGGGTTTCACATGCCACCAACTCCACATTCACAGGCAACTTCAGCGCCACAGCCGTTTTCAGATAGCCCTCAATGCAAAGGCTCTAGACGCAAATATTGGTGTGAGAGCTAATTCAATCAAGGAAACACTGCATGTTGGTGAAGGGCATATTGAAGAAGGATCAGCCAAGTGGTTCTTGTGGGAGAACAACTCCATTTGGCTCACTAACTTCACACACCATCAGGCTTCCAAGCAGCTCTCAAGGAAACTCAGTTTTCACACTCTATGCTTAGTGCCCTTTGAGTGCATTATCTAGGAATGAACCTGGTAGAGCATCCCACACAAACGAATGCTCCACATGCGGGTTTCACATGCCACCAACTCCACATTCACAGGCAACTTCAGCACCACAGCCGTTTTCAGATAGCCCTCAATGCAAAGGCTCTAGACGCAAATATTGGTGTGAGAGCTAATTCAATCAAGGAAACACTGCATGTTGGTGAAGGGCATATTGAAGAAGGATCAGCCGAGTGGTTCTTGTGGGAGAACAACTCCATTTGGCTCACTAACTTCACACACCATCAGGCTTCCAAGCAGCTCTTAAGGAAACTCAGTTTTCACACTCTATGCTTAGTGCTCTTTGTGTGCCTAGGACTGAAATGATGCTTCTTCAGCATCCCACACAAACGAATGCTCCACATGCGGGTTTCAAATGCCACCAACTCCACATTCACAGGCAACTTCAGCGCCACAGCCGTTTTCAGATAGCCCTCAATGTAAAGGCTCTAGACGCAAATATTGGTGTGAGAGCTAATTCAATCAAGGAAACACTGCATGTTGGTGAAGGGCATATTGAAGAAGGATCAGCCGAGTGGTTCTTGTGGGAGAACAACTCCATTTGGCTCACTAACTTCACACACCATCAGGCTTCCAAGCAGCTCTCAAGGAAACTCAGTTTGCACACTCTATGCTTAGTGCCCTTTGTATGGCTAGTACTGAAATGAACCTGGTAGAGCATCCCACACAAACGAATGCTCCACATGCGGGTTTCACATGCCACCAACTCCACATTCACAGGCAACTTCAGCGCCACAGCCGTTTTCAGATAGCCCTCAATGCAAAGGCTCTAGACGCAAATATTGGTGTGAGAGCTAATTCAATCAAGGAAACACTGCATGTTGGTGAAGGGCATATTGAAGAAGGATCAGCCGAGTGGTTCTTGTGGGAGAACAACTCCATTTGGCTCACTAACTTCACACACCATCAGGCTTCCAAGCAGCTCTCAAGGAAACTCAGTTTTCACACTCTATGCTTAGTGCCCTTTGAGTGCATTATCTAGGAATGAACCTGGTAGAGCATCCCACACAAACGAATGCTCCACATGCGGGTTTCACATGCCACCAACTCCACATTCACAGGCAACTTCAGCGCCACAGCCGTTTTCAGATAGCCCTCAATGCAAAGGCTCTAGACGCAAATATTGGTGTGAGAGCTAATTCAATCAAGGAAACACTGCATGTTGGTGAAGGGCATATTGAAGAAGGATCAGCCGAGTGGTTCTTGTGGGAGAACAACTCCATTGGGCTCACTAACTTCACACACCATCAGGCTTCCAAGCAGCTCTCAAGGAAACTCAGTTTTCACACTCTATGCTTAGTGCCCTTTGAGTGCATTATCTAGGAATGAACCTGGTAGAGCATCCCACACAAACGAATGCTCCACATGCGGGTTTCACATGCCACCAACTCCACATTCACAGGCAACTTCAGCGCCACAGCCGTTTTCAGATAGCCCTCAATTCAAAGGCTCTAGACGCAAATATTGGTGTAGAGCTAATTCAATCAAGGAAACAGTGCATGTTGGTGAAGGGCATATTGAAGAAGGATCAGCCGAGTGGTTCTTGTGGGAGAACAACTCCATTTGGCTCACTAACTTCACACACCATCAGGCTTCCAAGCAGCTCTCAAGGAAACTCAGTTTTCACACTCTATGCTTATTGCTCTTTGCGTGCCTAGGACTGAAATGAACCAGGTAGAGCATCCCACACAAACGAATGCTCCACATGCGGGTTTCACATGCCACCAACTCCACATTCACAGGCAACTTCAGCGCCACAGCCGTTTTCAGATAGCCCTCAATGCAAAGGCTCTAGACGCAAATATTGGTGTGAGAGCTAATTCAATCAAGGAAACACTGCATGTTGGTGAAGGGCATATTGAAGAAGGATCAGCCGAGTGGTTCTTGTGGGAGAACAACTCCATTGGGCTCACTAACTTCACACACCATCAGGCTTCCAAGCAGCTCTCAAGGAAACTCAGTTTTCACACTCTATGCTTAGTGCCCTTTGAGTGCATTATCTAGGAATGAACCTGGTAGAGCATCCCACACAAACGAATGCTCCACATGCGGGTTTCACATGCCACCAACTCCACATTCACAGGCAACTTCAGCGCCACAGCCGTTTTCAGATAGCCCTCAATGCAAAGGCTCTAGACGCAAATATTGGTGTGAGAGCTAATTCAATCAAGGAAACACTGCATGTTGGTGAAGGGCATATTGAAGAAGGATCAGCCGAGTGGTTCTTGTGGGAGAACAACTCCATTTGGCTCACTAACTTCACACACCATCAGGCTTCCAAGCAGCTCTCAAGGAAACTCAGTTTTCACACTCTATGCTGAGTGCCCTTTGAGTGCCTAGGACTGAAATGAAGCTTGGAGAGCATCCCACACAAACGAATGCTCCACATGCGGGTTTCACATGCCACCAACTCCACATTCACAGGCAATTTCAGCGCCACAGCCGTTTTCAGATAGCCCTCAATGCAAAGGCTCTAGACGCAAATATTGGTGTGAGAGCTAATTCAATCAAGGAAACACTGCATGTTGGTGAAGCGCATATTGAAGAAGGATCAGCCGAGTGGTTCTTGTGGGAGAACAACTCCATTTGGCTCACTAACTTCACACACCATCAGGCTTCCAAGCAGCTCTCAAGGAAACTCAGTTTTCACACTCTATGCTTAGTGCCCTTTGTATGGCTAGGACTGAAATGAACCTGGTAGAGCATCCCACACAAACGAATGCTCCACATGCGGGTTTCACATGCCACCAACTCCACATTCACAGGCAACTTCAGCGCCACAGCCGTTTTCAGATAGCCCTCAATGCAAAGGCTCTAGACGCAAATATTGGTGTGAGAGCTAATTCAATCAAGGAAACACTGCATGTTGGTGAAGGGCATATTGAAGAAGGATCAGCCGAGTGGTTCTTGTGGGAGAACAACTCCATTTGGCTCACTAAATTCACACACCATCAGGCTTCCAAGCAGCTCTCAAGGAAACTCAGTTTTCACACTCTATGCTTAGTGCTCTTTGTGTGCCTAGGACTGAAATGATGCTTCTTCAGCATCCCACAGAAACGAATGCTCCACATGCGGGTTTCACATGCCACCAACTCCACATTCACAGGCAACTTCAGCGCCACAGCCGTTTTCAGATAGCCCTCAATGCAAAGGCTCTAGACGCAAATATTCGTGTGAGAGCTAATTCAATCAAGGAAACACTGCATGTTGTTGAAGGGCATATTGAAGAAGGATCAGCCAAGTGGTTCTTGTGGGAGAACAACTCCATTTGGCTCACTAACTTCACACACCATCAGGCTTCCAAGCAGCTCTCAAGGAAACTCAGTTTTCACACTCTATGCTTAGTGCCCTTTGAGTGCATTATCTAGGAATGAACCTGGTAGAGCATCCCACACAAAGAAATGCTCCACATGCGGGTTTCACATGCCACCAACTCCACATTCACAGGCAACTTCAGCGCCACAGCCGTTTTCAGATAGCCCTCAATGCAAAGGCTCTAGACGCAAATATTGGTGTGAGAGCTAATTCAACCAAGGAAACACTGCATGTTGGTGAAGGGCATATTGAAGAAGGATCAGCCGAGTGGTTCTTGTGGGAGAACAATTCCATTTGGCTCACTAACTTCACACACCATCAGGCTTCCAAGCAGCTCTCAAGGAAACTCAGTTTTCACACTCTATGCTTATTGCTCTTTGTGTGCCTAGGACTGAAATGATGGTTCTTCAGCATCCCACACAAACGAATGCTCCACATGCGGGTTTCACATGCCACCAACTCCACATTCACAGGCAACTTCAGCGCCACAGCCGTTTTCAGATAGCCCTCAATGCAAAGGCTCTAGACGCAAATATTGGTGTGAGAGCTAATTCAATCAAGGAAACACTGCATGTTGGTGAAGGGCATATTGAAGAAGGATCAGCCGAGTGGTTCTTGTGGGAGAACAACTCCATTTGGCTCACTAACTTCACACACCATCAGGCTTCCAAGCAGCTCTCAAGGAAACTCAGTTTTCACACTCTATGCTTATTGCTCTTTGTGTGCCTAGGACTGAAATGATGGTTCTTCAGCATCCCACACAAACGAATGCTCCACATGCGGGTTTCACATGCCACCAACTCCACATTCACAGGCAACTTCAGCGCCACAGCCGTTTTCAGATAGCCCTCAATGCAAAGGCTCTAGACGCAAATATTGGTGTGAGAGCTAATTCAATCAAGGAAACACTGCATGTTGGTGAAGCGCATATTGAAGAAGGATCAGCCGAGTGGTTCTTGTGGGAGAACAACTCCATTTGGCTCACTAACTTCACACACCATCAGGCTTCCAAGCAGCTCTCAAGGAAACTCAGTTTTCACACTCTATGCTTAGTGCCCTTTTTATGGCTAGGACTGAAATGAACCTGGTAGAGCATCCCACACAAACGAATGCTCCACATGCGGGTTTCACATGCCACCAACTCCACATTCACAGGCAACTTCAGCGCCACAGCCGTTTTCAGATAGCCCTCAATGCAAAGGCTCTAGACGCAAATATTGGTGTGAGAGCTAATTCAATCAAGGAAACACTGCATGTTGGTGAAGGGCATATTGAAGAAGGATCAGCCGAGTGGTTCTTGTGGGAGAACAACTCCATTTGGCTCACTAACTTCACACACCATCAGGCTTCCAAGCAGCTCTCAAGGAAACTCAGTTTTCACACTCTATGCTTAGTGCTCTTTGTGTGCCTAGGACTGAAATGATGCTTCTTCAGCATCCCACAGAAACGAATGCTCCACATGCGGGTTTCACATGCCACCAACTCCACATTCACAGGCAACTTCAGCACCACAGCCGTTTTCAGATAGCCCTCAATGCAAAGGCTCTAGACGCAAATATTCGTGTGAGAGCTAATTCAATCAAGGAAACACTGCATGTTGGTGAAGGGCATATTGAAGAAGGATCAGCCAAGTGGTTCTTGTGGGAGAACAACTCCATTTGGCTCACTAACTTCACACACCATCAGGCTTCCAAGCAGCTCTCAAGGAAACTCAGTTTTCACACTCTATGCTTAGTGCCCTTTTTATGGCTAGGACTGAAATGAACCTGGTAGAGCATCCCACACAAACGAATGCTCCACATGCGGGTTTCACATGCCACCAACTCCACATTCACAGGCAACTTCAGCGCCACAGCCGTTTTCAGATAGCCCTCAATGCAAAGGCTCTAGACGCAAATATTGGTGTGAGAGCTAATTCAATCAAGGAAACACTGCATGTTGGTGAAGGGCATATTGAAGAAGGATCAGCCGAGTGGTTCTTGTGGGAGAACAACTCCATTTGGCTCACTAACTTCACACACCATCAGGCTTCCAAGCAGCTCTCAAGGAAACTCAGTTTTCACACTCTATGCTTAGTGCCCTTTGAGTGCATTATCTAGGAATGAACCTGGTAGAGCATCCCACACAAACGAATGCTCCACATGCGGGTTTCACATGCCACCAACTCCACATTCACAGGCAACTTCAGCGCCACAGCCGTTTTCAGATAGCCCTCAATGCAAAGGCTCTAGACGCAAATATTGGTGTGAGAGCTAATTCAATCAAGGAAACACTGCATGTTGGTGAAGGGCATATTGAAGAAGGATCAGCCGAGTGGTTCTTGTGGGAGAACAACTCCATTTGGCTCACTAACTTCACACACCATCAGGCTTCCAAGCAGCTCTCAAGGAAACTCAGTTTTCACACTCTATGCTTAGTGCTCTTTGTGTGCCTAGGACTGAAATGATGCTTCTTCAGCATCCCACAGAAACGAATGCTCCACATGCGGGTTTCACATGCCACCAACTCCACATTCACAGGCAACTTCAGCGCCACAGCCGTTTTCAGATAGCCCTCAATGCAAAGGCTCTAGACGCAAATATTGGTGTGAGAGCTAATTCAATCAAGGAAACACTGCATGTTGGTGAAGGGCATATTGAAGAAGGATCAGCCAAGTGGTTCTTGTGGGAGAACAACTCCATTTGGCTCACTAACTTCACACACCATCAGGCTTCCAAGCAGCTCTCAAGGAAACTCAGTTTTCACACTCTATGCTTAGTGCCCTTTGAGTGCATTATCTAGGAATGAACCTGGTAGAGCATCCCACACAAACGAATGCTCCACATGCGGGTTTCACATGCCACCAACTCCACATTCACAGGCAACTTCAGCACCACAGCCGTTTTCAGATAGCCCTCAATGCAAAGGCTCTAGACGCAAATATTGGTGTGAGAGCTAATTCAATCAAGGAAACACTGCATGTTGGTGAAGGGCATATTGAAGAAGGATCAGCCGAGTGGTTCTTGTGGGAGAACAACTCCATTTGGCTCACTAACTTCACACACCATCAGGCTTCCAAGCAGCTCTTAAGGAAACTCAGTTTTCACACTCTATGCTTATTGCTCTTTGTGTGCCTAGGACTGAAATGATGCTTCTTCAGCATCCCACACAAACGAATGCTCCACATGCGGGTTTCACATGCCACCAACTCCACATTCACAGGCAACTTCAGCGCCACAGCCGTTTTCAGATAGCCCTCAATGTAAAGGCTCTAGACGCAAATATTGGTGTGAGAGCTAATTCAATCAAGGAAACACTGCATGTTGGTGAAGGGCATATTGAAGAAGGATCAGCCGAGTGGTTCTTGTGGGAGAACAACTCCATTTGGCTCACTAACTTCACACACCATCAGGCTTCCAAGCAGCTCTCAAGGAAACTCAGTTTTCACACTCTATGCTTAGTGCCCTTTGTATGGCTAGTACTGAAATGAACCTGGTAGAGCATCCCACACAAACGAATGCTCCACATGCGGGTTTCACATGCCACCAACTCCACATTCACAGGCAACTTCAGCGCCACAGCCGTTTTCAGATAGCCCTCAATGCAAAGGCTCTAGACGCAAATATTGGTGTGAGAGCTAATTCAATCAAGGAAACACTGCATGTTGGTGAAGGGCATATTGAAGAAGGATCAGCCGAGTCGTTCTTGTGGGAGAACAACTCCATTTGGCTCACTAACTTCACACACCATCAGGCTTCCAAGCAGCTCTCAAGGAAACTCAGTTTTCACACTCTATGCTTAGTGCCCTTTGAGTGCATTATCTAGGAATGAACCTGGTAGAGCATCCCACACAAACGAATGCTCCACATGCGGGTTTCACATGCCACCAACTCCACATTCACAGGCAACTTCAGCGCCACAGCCGTTTTCAGATAGCCCTCAATGCAAAGGCTCTAGACGCAAATATTGGTGTGAGAGCTAATTCAATCAAGGACACACTGCATGTTGGTGAAGGGCATATTGAAGAAGGATCAGCCGAGTGGTTCTTGTGGGAGAACAACTCCATTTGGCTCACTAACTTCACACACCATCAGGCTTCCAAGCAGCTCTCAAGGAAACTCAGTTTTCACACTCTATGCTTAGTGCCCTTTGAGTGCATTATCTAGGAATGAACCTGGTAGAGCATCCCACACAAACGAATGCTCCACATGCGGGTTTCACATGCCACCAACTCCACATTCACAGGCAACTTCAGCGCCACAGCCGTTTTCAGATAGCCCTCAATGCAAAGGCTCTAGACGCAAATATTGGTGTGAGAGCTAATTCAACCAAGGAAACACTGCATGTTGGTGAAGGGCATATTGAAGAAGGATCAGCCGAGTGGTTCTTGTGGGAGAACAATTCCATTTGGCTCACTAACTTCACACACCATCAGGCTTCCAAGCAGCTCTCAAGGAAACTCAGTTTTCACACTCTATGCTTAGTGTTCTTTGTGTGCCTAGGACTGAAATGATGGTTCTTCAGCATCCCACACAAACGAATGCTCCACATGCGGGTTTCACATGCCACCAACTCCACATTCACAGGCAACTTCAGCGCCACAGCCGTTTTCAGATAGCCCTCAATGCAAAGGCTCTAGACGCAAATATTGGTGTGAGAGCTAATTCAATCAAGGAAACACTGCATGTTGGTGAAGGGCATATTGAAGAAGGATCAGCCGAGTGGTTCTTGTGGGAGAACAACTCCATTTGGCTCACTAACTTCACACACCATCAGGCTTCCAAGCAGGTCTCAAGGAAACTCAGTTTTCACACTCTATGCTTAGTGCCCTTTGAGTGCCTAGGACTGAAATGAAGCTTGTTGAGCATCCCACACAAACGAATGCTCCACATGCGGGTTTCACATGCCACCAACTCCACATTCACAGGCAATTTCAGCGCCACAGCCGTTTTCAGATAGCCCTCAATGCAAAGGCTCTAGACGCAAATATTGGTGTGAGAGCTAATTCAATCAAGGAAACACTGCATGTTGGTGAAGCGCATATTGAAGAAGGATCAGCCGAGTGGTTCTTGTGGGAGAACAACTCCATTTGGCTCACTAACTTCACACACCATCAGGCTTCCAAGCAGCTCTTAAGGAAACTCAGTTTTCACACTCTATGCTTAGTGCTCTTTGTGTGCCTAGGACTGAAATGATGCTTCTTCAGCATCCCACACAAACGAATGCTCCACATGCGGGTTTCACATGCCACCAACTCCACATTCACAGGCAACTTCAGCGCCACAGCCGTTTTCAGATAGCCCTCAATGCAAAGGCTCTAGACGCAAATATTGGTGTGAGAGCTAATTCAATCAAGGAAACACTGCATGTTGGTGAAGGGCATATTGAAGAAGGATCAGCCGAGTCGTTCTTGTGGAGAGAACAACTCCATTTGGCTCACTAACTTCACACACCATCAGGCTTCCAAGCAGCTCTCAAGGAAACTCAGTTTTCACACTCTATGCTTAGTGCCCTTTCAGTGCATTATCTAGGAATGAACCTGGTAGAGCATCCCACACAAACGAATGCTCCACATGCGGGTTTCACATGCCACCAACTCCACATTCAACAGGCAACTTCAGCGCCACAGCCGTTTTCAGATAGCCCTCAATGCAAAGGCTCTAGACGCAAATATTGGTGTGAGAGCTAATTCAATCAAGGACACACTGCATGTTGGTGAAGGGCATATTGAAGAAGGATCAGCCGAGTGGTTCTTGTGGGAGAACAACTCCATTTGGCTCACTAACTTCACACACCATCAGGCTTCCAAGCAGCTCTCAAGGAAACTCAGTTTTCACACTCTATGCTTAGTGCCCTTTGAGTGCATTATCTAGGAATGAACCTGGTAGAGCATCCCACACAAACGAATGCTCCACATGCGGGTTTCACATGCCACCAACTCCACATTCACAGGCAACTTCAGCGCCACAGCCGTTTTCAGATAGCCCTCAATGCAAAGGCTCTAGACGCAAATATTGGTGTGAGAGCTAATTCAACCAAGGAAACACTGCATGTTGGTGAAGGGCATATTGAAGAAGGATCAGCCGAGTGGTTCTTGTGGGAGAACAATTCCATTTGGCTCACTAACTTCACACACCATCAGGCTTCCAAGCAGCTCTCAAGGAAACTCAGTTTTCACACTCTATGCTTAGTGCTCTTTGTGTGCCTAGGACTGAAATGAAGCTTGGTCAGCATCCACACAAACGAATGCTCCACATGCGGGTTTCACATGCCACCAACTCCACATTCACAGGCAACTTCAGCGCCACAGCCGTTTTCAGATAGCCCTCAATGCAAAGGCTCTAGACGCAAATATTGGTGTGAGAGCTAATTCAATCAAGGAAACACTGCATGTTGGTGAAGGGCATATTGAAGAAGGATCAGCCGAGTGGTTCTTGTGGGAGAACAACTCCATTTGGCTCACTAACTTCACACACCATCAGGCTTCCAGCAGCTCTCAAGGAAACTCAGTTTTCACACTCTATGCTTATTGCTCTTTGTGTGCCTAGGACTGAAATGATTGTTCTTCAGCATCCCACACAAACGAATGCTCCACATGCGGGTTTCACATGCCACCAACTCCACATTCACAGGCAACTTCAGCGCCACAGCCGTTTTCAGATAGCCCTCAATGCAAAGGCTCTAGACGCAAATATTGGTGTGAGAGCTAATTCAATCAAGGAAACACTGCATGTTGGTGAAGCGCATATTGAAGAAGGATCAGCCGAGTGGTTCTTGTGGGAGAACAACTCCATTTGGCTCACTAACTTCACACACCATCAGGCTTCCAAGCAGCTCTCAAGGAAACTCAGTTTTCACACTCTATGCTTAGTGCCCTTTTTATGGCTAGGACTGAAATGAACCTGGTAGAGCATCCCACACAAACGAATGCTCCACATGCGGGTTTCACATGCCACCAACTCCACATTCACAGGCAACTTCAGCGCCACAGCCGTTTTCAGATAGCCCTCAATGCAAAGGCTCTAGACGCAAATATTGGTGTGAGAGCTAATTCAATCAAGGAAACACTGCATGTTGGTGAAGGGCATATTGAAGAAGGATCAGCCGAGTGGTTCTTGTGGGAGAACAACTCCATTTGGCTCACTAACTTCACACACCATCAGGCTTCCAAGCAGCTCTCAAGGAAACTCAGTTTTCACACTCTATGCTTAGTGCTCTTTGTGTGCCTAGGACTGAAATGATGCTTCTTCAGCATCCCACAGAAACGAATGCTCCACATGCGGGTTTCACATGCCACCAACTCCACATTCACAGGCAACTTCAGCGCCACAGCCGTTTTCAGATAGCCCTCAATGCAAAGGCTCTAGACGCAAATATTCGTGTGAGAGCTAATTCAATCAAGGAAACACTGCATGTTGGTGAAGGGCATATTGAAGAAGGATCAGCCAAGTGGGTTCTTGTGGGAGAACAACTCCATTTGGCTCACTAACTTCACACACCATCAGGCTTCCAAGCAGCTCTCAAGGAAACTCAGTTTTCACACTCTATGCTTAGTGCCCTTTGAGTGCATTATCTAGGAATGAACCTGGTAGAGCATCCCACACAAACGAATGCTCCACATGCGGGTTTCACATGCCACCAACTCCACATTCACAGGCAACTTCAGCGCCACAGCCGTTTTCAGATAGCCCTCAATGCAAAGGCTCTAGACGCAAATATTGGTGTGAGAGCTAATTCAACCAAGGAAACACTGCATGTTGGTGAAGGGCATATTGAAGAAGGATCAGCCGAGTGGTTCTTGTGGGAGAACAATTCCATTTGGCTCACTAACTTCACACACCATCAGGCTTCCAAGCAGCTCTCAAGTAAACTCAGTTTTCACACTCTATGCTTAGTGCCCTTTGTATGGCTAGTACTGAAATGAACCTGGTAGAGCATCCCACACAAACGAATGCTCCACATGCGGGTTTCACATGCCACCCAACTCCACATTCACAGGCAACTTCAGCGCCACAGCCGTTTTCAGATAGCCCTCAATGCAAAGGCTCTAGACGCAAATATTGGTGTGAGAGCTAATTCAATCAAGGAAACACTGCATGTTGGTGAAGGGCATATTGAAGAAGGATCAGCAGAGTGGTTCTTGTGGGAGAACAACTCCATTGGGCTCACTAACTTCACACACCATCAGGCTTCCAAGCAGCTCTCAAGGAAACTCAGTTTTCACACTCTATGCTTAGTGCCCTTTGAGTGCATTATCTAGGAATGAACCTGGTAGAGCATCCCACACAAACGAATGCTCCACATGCGGGTTTCACATGCCACCAACTCCACATTCACAGGCAACTTCAGCGCCCACAGCCGTTTTCAGATAGCCCTCAATGCAAAGGCTCTAGATGCAAATATTGGTGTGAGAGCTAATTCAATCAAGGAAACACTGCATGTTGGTGAAGGGCATATTGAAGAAGGATCAGCCGAGTGGTTCTTGTGGGAGAACAACTCCATTTGGCCTCACTAACTTCACACACCATCAGAGCTTCCAAGCAGCTCTCAAGGAAACTCAGTTTTCACACTCTATGCTTATTGCTCTTTGTGTGCCTAGGACTGAAATGATGCTTCTTCAGCATCCCACACAAACGAATGCTCCACATGCGGGTTTCACATGCCACCAACTCCACATTCACAGGCAACTTCAGCGCCACAGCCGTTTTCAGATAGCCCTCAATGCAAAGGCTCTAGACGCAAATATTGGTGTGAGAGCTAATTCAATCAAGGAAACACTGCATGTTGGTGAAGGGCATATTGAAGAAGGATCAGCCGAGTGGTTCTTGTGGGAGAACAACTCCATTGGGCTCACTAACTTCACACACCATCAGGCTTCCAAGCAGCTCTCAAGGAAACTCAGTTTTCACACTCTATGCTTAGTGCCCTTTGAGTGCATTATCTAGGAATGAACCTGGTAGAGCATCCCACACAAACGAATGCTCCACATGCGGGTTTCACATGCCACCAACTCCACATTCACAGGCAACTTCAGCGCCACAGCCGTTTTCAGATAGCCCTCAATGCAAAGGCTCTAGACGCAAATATTGGTGTGAGAGCTAATTCAATCAAGGAAACACTGCATGTTGGTGAAGGGCATATTGAAGAAAGATCAGCCGAGTGGTTCTTGTGGGAGAACAACTCCATTTGGCTCACTAACTTCACACACCATCAGGCTTCCAAGCAGCTCTCAAGGAAACTCAGTTTTCACACTCTATGCTTAGTGCTCTTTGTGTGCCTAGGACTGAAATGATGCTTCTTCAGCATCCCACACAAAACGAATGCTCCACATGCGGGTTTCACATGCCACCAACTCCACATTCACAGGCAACTTCAGCGCCACAGCCGTTTTCAGATAGCCCTCAATGCAAAGGCTCTAGACGCAAATATTGGTGTGAGAGCTAATTCAATCAAGGAAACACTGCATGTTGGTGAAGGGCATATTGAAGAAGGATCAGCCAAGTGGTTCTTGTGGGAGAACAACTCCATTTGGCTCACTAACTTCACACACCATCAGGCTTCCAAGCAGCTCTCAAGGAAACTCAGTTTTCACACTCTATGCTTAGTGCCCTTTTTAGTGCATTATCTAGGAATGAACCTGGTAGAGCATCCCACACAAACGAATGCTCCACATGCGGGTTTCACATGCCACCAACTCCACATTCACAGGCAACTTCAGCGCCACAGCCGTTTTCAGATAGCCCTCAATGCAAAGGCTCTAGACGCAAATATTGGTGTGAGAGCTAATTCAACCAAGGAAACACTGCATGTTGGTGAAGGGCATATTGAAGAAGGATCAGCCGAGTGGTTCTTGTGGGAGAACAATTCCATTTGGCTCACTAACTTCACACACCATCAGGCTTCCAAGCAGCTCTCAAGGAAACTCAGTTTTCACACTCTATGCTTAGTGCCCTTTGTATGGCTAGGACTGAAATGAACCTGGTAGAGCATCCCACACAAACGAATGCTCCACATGCGGGTTTCACATGCCACCAACTCCACATTCACAGGCAACTTCAGCGCCACAGCCGTTTTCAGATAGCCCTCAATGCAAAGGCTCTAGACGCAAATATTGGTGTGAGAGCTAATTCAATCAAGGAAACACTGCATGTTGGTGAAGGGCATATTGAAGAAGGATCAGCCGAGTGGTTCTTGTGGGAGAACAACTCCATTTGGCTCACTAACTTCACACACCATCAGGCTTCCAAGCAGCTCTCAAGGAAACTCAGTTTTCACACTCTATGCTTAGTGCCCTTTGAGTGCATTATCTAGGGAATGAACCTGGTAGAGCATCCCACACAAACGAATGCTCCACATGCGGGTTTCACATGCCACCAACTCCACATTCACAGGCAACTTCAGCGCCACAGCCGTTTTCAGATAGCCCTCAATGCAAAGGCTCTAGACGCAAATATTGGTGTGAGAGCTAATTCAATCAAGGAAACACTGCATGTTGGTGAAGGGCATATTGAAGAAGGATCAGCCGAAGTGGTTCTTGTGGGAGAACAACTCCATTTGGCTCACTAACTTCACACACCATCAGGCTTCCAAGCAGGTCTCAAGGAAACTCAGTTTTCACACTCTATGCTTAGTGCCCTTTGAGTGCCTAGGACTGAAATGAAGCTTGTTGAGCATCCCACACAAACGAATGCTCCACATGCGGGTTTCACATGCCACCAACTCCACATTCACAGGCAATTTCAGCGCCACAGCCGTTTTCAGATAGCCCTCAATGCAAAGGCTCTAGACGCAAATATTGGTGTGAGAGCTAATTCAATCAAGGAAACACTGCATGTTGGTGAAGCGCATATTGAAGAAGGATCAGCCGAGTGGTTCTTGTGGGAGAACAACTCCATTTGGCTCACTAACTTCACACACCATCAGGCTTCCAAGCAGCTCTCAAGGAAACTCAGTTTTCACACTCTATGCTTAGTGCTCTTTGTATGGCTAGGGACTGAAATGAACCTGGTAGAGCATCCCACACAAACGAATGCTCCACATGCGGGTTTCACATGCCACCAACTCCACATTCACAGGCAACTTCAGCGCCACAGCCGTTTTCAGATAGCCCTCAATGCAAAGGCTCTAGACGCAAATATTCGTGTGAGAGCTAATTCAATCAAGGAAACACTGCATGTTGGTGAAGGGCATATTGAAGAAGGATCAGCCCGAGTGGTTCTTGTGGGAGAACAACTCCATTTGGCTCACTAACTTCACACACCATCAGGCTTCCAAGCAGCTCTTAAGGAAACTCAGTTTTCACACTCTATGCTTAGTGCTCTTTGTGTGCCTAGGACTGAAATGATGGTTCTTCAGCATCCCACACAAACGAATGCTCCACATGCGGGTTTCACATGCCACCAACTCCACATTCACAGGCAACTTCAGCGCCACAGCCGTTTTCAGATAGCCCTCAATGTAAAGGCTCTAGACGCAAATATTGGTGTGAGAGCTAATTCAATCAAGGAAACACTGCATGTTGGTGAAGGGCATATTGAAGAAGGATCAGCCGAGTGCTTCTTGTGGGAGAACAACTCCATTTGGCTCACTAACTTCACACACCATCAGGCTTCCAAGCAGCTCTCAAGGAAACTCAGTTTTCACACTCTATGCTTAGTGCCCTTTGTATGGCTAGTACTGAAATGAACCTGGTAGAGCATCCCACACAAACGAATGCTCCACATGCGGGTTTCACATGCCACCAACTCCACATTCACAGGCAACTTCAGCGCCACAGCCGTTTTCAGATAGCCCTCAATGCAAAGGCTCTAGACGCAAATATTGGTGTGAGAGCTAATTCAATCAAGGAAACACTGCATGTTGGTGAAGGGCATATTGAAGAAGGATCAGCCGAGTGGTTCTTGTGGGAGAACAACTCCATTTGGCTCACTAACTTCACACACCATCAGGCTTCCAAGCAGCTCTCAAGGAAACTCAGTTTTCACACTCTATGCTTAGTGCCCTTTGAGTGCATTATCTAGGAATGAACCTGGTAGAGCATCCCACACAAACGAATGCTCCACATGCGGGTTTCACATGCCACCAACTCCACATTCACAGGCAACTTCAGCGCCACAGCCGTTTTCAGATAGCCCTCAATGCAAAGGCTCTAGACGCAAATATTGGTGTGAGAGCTAATTCAATCAAGGAAACACTGCATGTTGGTGAAGGCATATTGAAGAAGGATCAGCCGAGTGGTTCTTGTGGGAGAACAACTCCATTTGGCTCACTAACTTCACACACCATCAGGCTTCCAAGCAGCTCTCAAGGAAACTCAGTTTTCACACTCTATGCTTAGTGCCCTTTGAGTGCATTATCTAGGAATGAACCTGGTAGAGCATCCCACACAAACGAATGCTCCACATGCGGGTTTCACATGCCACCAACTCCACATTCACAGGCAACTTCAGCGCCACAGCCGTTTTCAGATAGCCCTCAATGCAAAGGCTCTAGACGCAAATATTGGTGTAGAGCTAATTCAATCAAGGAAACAGTGCATGTTGGTGAAGGGGCATATTGAAGAAGGATCAGCCGAGTGCTTCTTGTGGGAGAACAACTCCATTTGGCTCACTAACTTCACACACCATCAGGCTTCCAAGCAGCTCTCAAGGAAACTCAGTTTTCACACTCTATGCTTATTGCTCTTTGCGTGCCTAGGACTGAAATGATGCTTCTTCAGCATCCCCACACAAACGAATGCTCCACATGCGGGTTTCACATGCCACCAACTCCACATTCACAGGCAACTTCAGCGCCACAGCCGTTTTCAGATAGCCCTCAATGCAAAGGCTCTAGACGCAAATATTGGTGTGAGAGCTAATTCAATCAAGGAAACACTGCATGTTGGTGAAGGGCATATTGAAGAAGGATCAGCCGAGTGGTTCTTGTGGGAGGAACAACTCCATTGGGCTCACTAACTTCACACACCATCAGGCTTCCAAGCAGCTCTCAAGGAAACTCAGTTTTCACACTCTATGCTTAGTGCCCTTTGAGTGCATTATCTAGGAATGAACCTGGTAGAGCATCCCACACAAACGAATGCTCCACATGCGGGTTTCACATGCCACCAACTCCACATTCACAGGCAACTTCAGCGCCACAGCCGTTTTCAGATAGCCCTCAATGCAAAGGCTCTAGACGCAAATATTGGTTGTGAGAGCTAATTCAATCAAGGAAACACTGCATGTTGGTGAAGGGCATATTGAAGAAGGATCAGCCGAGTGGTTCTTGTGGGAGAACAACTCCATTTGCTCACTAACTTCACACACCATCAGGCTTCCAAGCAGCTCTCAAGGAAAACTCAGTTTTCACACTCTATGCTGAGTGCCCTTTGAGTGCCTAGGACTGAAATGAAGCTTGGAGAGCATCCCACACAAACGAATGCTCCACATGCGGGTTTCACATGCCACCAACTCCACATTCACAGGCAATTTCAGCGCCACAGCCGTTTTCAGATAGCCCTCAATGCAAAGGCTCTAGACGCAAATATTGGTGTGAGAGCTAATTCAATCAAGGAAACACTGCATGTTGGTGAAGCGCATATTGAAGAAGGATCAGCCGAGTGGTTCTTGTGGGAGAACAACTCCATTTGGCTCACTAACTTCACACACCATCAGGCTTCCAAGCAGCTCTCAAGGAAACTCAGTTTTCACACTCTATGCTTAGTGCCCTTTGTATGGCTAGGACTGAAATGAACCTGGTAGAGCATCCCACACAAACGAATGCTCCACATGCGGGTTTCACATGCCACCAACTCCACATTCACAGGCAACTTCAGCGCCACAGCCGTTTTCAGATAGCCCTCAATGCAAAGGCTCTAGACGCAAATATTGGTGTGAGAGCTAATTCAATCAAGGAAACACTGCATGTTGGTGAAGGGCATATTGAAGAAGGATCAGCCGAGTGGTTCTTGTGGGAGAACAACTCCATTTGGCTCACTAACTTCACACACCATCAGGCTTCCAAGCAGCTCTCAAGGAAACTCAGTTTTCACACTCTATGCTTAGTGCCCTTTGTATGGCTAGGACTGAAATGAACCTGGTAGAGCATCCCACACAAACGAATGCTCCACATGCGGGTTTCACATGCCACCAACTCCACATTCACAGGCAACTTCAGCGCCACAGCCGTTTTCAGATAGCCCTCAATGCAAAGGCTCTAGACGCAAATATTGGTGTGAGAGCTAATTCAATCAAGGAAACACTGCATGTTGGTGAAGGGCATATTGAAGAAGGATCAGCCAAGTGGTTCTTGTGGGAGAACAACTCCATTTGGCTCACTAACTTCACACACCATCAGGCTTCCAAGCAGCTCTCAAGGAAACTCAGTTTTCACACTCTATGCTTAGTGCCCTTTGAGTGCATTATCTAGGAATGAACCTGGTAGAGCATCCCACACAAACGAATGCTCCACATGCGGGTTTCACATGCCACCAACTCCACATTCACAGGCAACTTCAGCGCCACAGCCGTTTTCAGATAGCCCTCAATGCAAAGGCTCTAGACGCAAATATTGGTGTGAGAGCTAATTCAACCAAGGAAACACTGCATGTTGGTGAAGGGCATATTGAAGAAGGATCAGCCGAGTGGTTCTTGTGGGAGAACAATTCCATTTGGCTCACTAACTTCACACACCATCAGGCTTCCAAGCAGCTCTCAAGGAAACTCAGTTTTCACACTCTGTGCTTAGTGCCCTTTGTATGGCTAGGACTGAAATGAACCTGGTAGAGCATCCCACACAAACGAATGCTCCACATGCGGGTTTCACATGCCCACCAACTCCACATTCACAGGCAACTTCAGCGCCACAGCCGTTTTCAGATAGCCCTCAATGCAAAGGCTCTAGACGCAAATATTGGTGTGAGAGCTAATTCAGTCAAGGAAACACTGCATGTTGGTGAAGGGCATATTGAAGAAGGATCAGCCGAGTGGTTTTTGTGGGAGAACAACTCCATTTGGCTCACTAACTTCACACACCATCAGGCTTCCAAGCAGCTCTCAAGGAAACTCAGTTTTCACACTCTATGCTTAGTGCTCTTTGTGTGCCTAGGACTGAAATGAAGCTTGGTCAGCATCCCACACAAACGAATGCTCCACATGCGGGTTTCACATGCCACCAACTCCACATTCACAGGCAACTTCAGCGCCACAGCCGTTTTCAGATAGCCCTCAATGCAAAGGCTCTAGACGCAAATATTGGTGTGAGAGCTAATTCAATCAAGGAAACACTGCATGTTGGTGAAGGGCATATTGAAGAAGGATCAGCCGAGTGGTTCTTGTGGGAGAACAACTCCATTGGGCTCACTAACTTCACACACCATCAGGCTTCCAAGCAGCTCTCAAGGAAACTCAGTTTTCACACTCTATGCTTAGTGCCCTTTGAGTGCATTATCTAGGAATGAACCTGGTAGAGCATCCCACACAAACGAATGCTCCACATGCGGGTTTCATATGCCACCAACTCCACATTCACAGGCAACTTCAGCGCCACAGCCGTTTTCAGATAGCCCTCAATGCAAAGGCTCTAGACGCAAATATTGGTGTGAGAGCTAATCCAATCAAGGAAACACTGCATGTTGGTGAAGGGCATATTGAAGAAGGATCAGCCGAGTGGTTCTTGTGGGAGAACAACTCCATTTGGCTCACTAACTTCACACACCATCAGGCTTCCAAGCAGCTCTCAAGGAAACTCAGTTTTCACACTCTATGCTTAGTGCCCTTTGAGTGCATTATCTAGGAATGAACCTGGTAGAGCATCCCACACAAACGAATGCTCCACATGCGGGTTTCACATGCCACCAACTCCACATTCACAGGCAACTTCAGCGCCACAGCCGTTTTCAGATAGCCCTCAATGCAAAGGCTCTAGACGCAAATATTGGTGTGAGAGCTAATTCAATCAAGGAAACACTGCATGTTGGTGAAGGGCATATTGAAGAAGGATCAGCCGAGTGGTTCTTGTGGGAGAACAACTCCATTTGGCTAACTAACTTCACACACCATCAGGCTTCCAAGCAGCTCTCAAGGAAACTCAGTTTTCACACTCTATGCTTAGTGCCCTTTGTATGGCTAGGACTGAAATGAACCTGGTAGAGCATCCCACACAAACGAATGCTCCACATGCGGGTTTCACATGCCACCAACTCCACATTCACAGGCAACTTCAGCGCCACAGCCGTTTTCAGATAGCCCTCAATGCAAAGGCTCTAGACGCAAATATTGGTGTGAGAGCTAATTCAATCAAGGAAACACTGCATGTTGGTGAAGGGCATATTGAAGAAGGATCAGCCGAGTGGTTCTTGTGGGAGAACAACTCCATTTGGCTCACTAACTTCACACACCATCAGGCTTCCAAGCAGCTCTCAAGGAAACTCAGTTTTCACACTCTATAATTAGTGCTCTTTGTGTGCCTAGTACTGAAATGAAGCTTGGTCAGCATCCCACACAAACGAATGCTCCACATGCGGGTTTCACATGCCACCAACTCCACATTCACAGGCAACTTCAGCGCCACAGCCGTTTTCAGATAGCCCTCAATGCAAAGGCTCTAGACACAAATATTGGTGTGAGAGCTAATTCAATCAAGGAAACACTGCATGTTGGTGAAGGGCATATTGAAGAAGGATCAGCCGAGTGGTTCTTGTGGGAGGACAACTCCATTTGGCTCACTAACTTCACACACCATCAGGCTTCCAAGCAGCTCTCAAGGAAACTCAGTTTTCACACTCTATGCTTAGTGCCCTTTGAGTGCATTATCTAGGAATGAACCTGGTAGAGCATCCCACACAAACGAATGCTCCACATGCAGGTTTCACATGCCACCAACTCCACATTCACAGGCAACTTCAGCGCCACAGCCGTTTTCAGATAGCCCTCAATGCAAAGGCTCTAGACGCAAATATTGGTGTGAGAGCTAATTCAATCAAGGAAACACTGCATGTTGGTGAAGGGCATATTGAAGAAGGATCAGCCGAGTGGTTCTTGTGGGAGAACAACTCCATTTGGCTCACTAACTTCACACACCATCAGGCTTCCAAGCAGCTCTCAAGGAAACTCAGTTTTCACACTCTATGCTTAGTGCCCTTTGTATGGCTAGGACTGAAATGAACCTGGTAGAGCATCCCACACAAACGAATGCTCCACATGCGGGTTTCACATGCCACCAACTCCACATTCACAGGCAACTTCAGCGCCACAGCCGTTTTCAGATAGCCCTCAATGCAAAGGCTCTAGACGCAAATATTGGTGTGAGAGCTAATTCAATCAAGGAAACACTGCATGTTGGTGAAGGGCATATTGAAGAAGGATCAGCCGAGTGGTTCTTGTGGGAGAACAACTCCATTTGGCTCACTAACTTCACACACCATCAGGCTTCCAAGCAGCTCTCAAGGAAACTCAGTTTTCACACTCTATGCTTAGTGCCCTTTGAGTGCATTATCTAGGAATGAACCTGGTAGAGCATCCCACACAAACGAATGCTCCACATGCAGGTTTCACATGCCACCAACTCCACATTCACAGGCAACTTCAGCGCCACAGCCGTTTTCAGATAGCCCTCAATGCAAAGGCTCTAGACGCAAATATTGGTGTGAGAGCTAATTCAATCAAGGAAACACTGCATGTTGGTGAAGGGCATATTGAAGAAGGATCAGCCGAGTGGTTCTTGTGGGAGAACAACTCCATTTGGCTCACTAACTTCACACACCATCAGGCTTCCAAGCAGCTCTCAAGGAAACTCAGTTTTCACACTCTATGCTTAGTGCTCTTTGTGTGCCTAGTACTGAAATGAAGCTTGGTCAGCATCCCACACAAACGAATGCTCCACATGCGGGTTTCACATGCCACCAACTCCACATTCACAGGCAACTTCAGCGCCACAGCCGTTTTCAGATAGCCCTCAATGCAAAGGCTCTAGACGCAAATATTGGTGTGAGAGCTAATTCAATCAAGGAAACACTGCATGTTGGTGAAGGGCATATTGAAGAAGGATCAGCCGAGTGGTTCTTGTGGGAGAACAACTCCATTTGGCTCACTAACTTCACACACCATCAGGTTTCCAAGCAGCTCTCAAGGAAACTCAGTTTTCACACTCTATGCTT
>NW_026698470.1:0-42666 GCF_030435755.1 Ochotona princeps
TCAATGCAAAGGCTCGAGACGCAAATATTGGTGTGAGAGCTAATTCAATTAAGGAAACACTGCATGTTGGTGAAGGGCATATTGAAGAAGGATCAGCCGAGTGGTTCTTGTGGGAGAACAACTCCATTTGGCTCACTAACTTCACACAACCTCAGGCTTCCAAGCAGCTCTCAAGGAAACTCAGTTTTCACACTCTATGCTTAGTGCCTTTTGAGTGCCTAGGACTGAAATGAAGCTTGCAGAGCATCCCACACAAATGAATGCTCCACATGCGGGTTTCACATGCCACCAACTCCACATTCACAGGCAACTTCAGCGCCACAGCCGTTTTCAGATAGCCCTCAATGCAAAGGCTCTAGACGCAAATATTGGTGTGAGAGCTAATTCAATCAAGGAAACACTGCATGTTGGTGAAGGGCATATTGAAGAAGGATCAGCCGAGTGGTTCTTGTGGGAGAACAACTCCATTTGGCTCACTAACTTCACACACCATCAGGCTTCCAAGCAGCTCTCAAGGAAACTCAGTTTTCACACTCTATGCTTAGTGCTCTTTGAGTGCCGAGGACTGAAATGGAGCTTGGTGGGCATCCCACACAAACGAATGCTCCACATGCGGGTTTCACATGCCACCAACTCCACATTCACAGGCAACTTCAGCGCCACAGCCGTTTTCAGATAGCCCTCAATGCAAAGGCTCTAGACGCAAATATTGGTGTGAGAGCTAATTCAATCAAGGAAACACTGCATGTTGGTGAAGGGCATATTGAAGAAGGATCAGCCGAGTGGTTCTTGTGGGAGAACAACTCCATTTGGCTCACTCACTTCACACACCATCAGCTTCCAAGCAGCTCTCAAGGAAACTCAGTTTTCACACTCTATGCTTAGTGCCCTTTGAGTGCATTATCTAGGAATGAATCTGGTAGAGCATCCCACACAAGCTAATGCTCCACGTGCGGGTTTCACATGCCACCAACTCCCACATTCACAGGCAACTTCAGCGCCACAGCCGTTTTCAGATAGCCCTCAATGCAAAGGCTCTAGACGCAAATATTGGTGTGAGAGCTAATTCAATCAAGGAAACACTGCATGTTGGTGAAGGGCATATTGAAGAAGGATCAGCCAAGTGGTTCTTGTGGGAGAACAACTCCATTTGGCTCACTAACTTCACACACCATCAGGCTTCCAAGCAGCTCTCAAGGAAACTCAGTTTTCACACTCTATGATTAGTGCCCTTTGAGTGCATTATCTAGGAATGAACCTGGTAGAGCATCCCACACAAACGAATGCTCCACATGCGGGTTTCACATGCCACCAACTCCACATTCACAGGCAACTTCAGCGCCACAGCCGTTTTCAGATAGCCCTCAATGCAAAGGCTCTAGACGCAAATATTGGTGTGAGAGCTAATTCAATCAAGGAAACACTGCATGTTGGTGAAGGGCATATTGAAGAAGGATCAGCCGAGTGGTTCTTGAGGGAGAACAACTCCATTTGACTCACTCACTTCACACACCATCAGGCTTCCAAGCAGCTCTCAAGGAAACTCAGTTTTCACACTCTATGCTTAGTGCCCTTTGAGTGCATTATCTAGGAATGAACCTGGTAGAGCATCCCACACAAACGAATGCTCCACATGCGGGTTTCACATGCCACCAACTCCACATTCACAGGCAACTTCAGCGCCACAGCCGTTTTCAGATAGCCCTCAATGCAAAGGCTCTAGACGCAAATATTGGTGTGAGAGCTAATTCAATCAAGGAAACACTGCATGTTGGTGAAGGGCATATTGAAGAAGGATCAGCCGAGTGGTTCTTGTGGGAGAACAACTCCATTTGGCTCACTAACTTCACACAACCTCAGGCTTCCAAGCAGCTCTCAAGGAAACTCAGTTTTCACACTCTATGCTTAGTGCCCTTTGAGTGCCTAGGACTGAAATGAAGCTTGCAGAGCATCCCACACAAATGAATGCTCCACATGCGGGTTTCACATGCCACCAACTCCACATTCACAGGCAACTTCAGCGCCACAGCCGTTTTCAGATAGCCCTCAATGCAAAGGCTCTAGACGCAAATATTGGTGTGAGAGCTAATTCAATCAAGGAAACACTGCATGTTGGTGAAGGGCATATTGAAGAAGGATCAGCCGAGTGGTTCTTGTGGGAGAACAACTCCATTTGGCTCACTAACTTCACACACCATCAGGCTTCCAAGCAGCTCTCAAGGAAACTCAGTTTTCACACTCTATGCTTAATGCTCTTTGAGTGCCTAGGACTGAAATGGAGCTTGGTGAGCATCCCACACAAACGAATGCTCCACATGCGGGTTTCACATGCCACCAACTCCACATTCACAGGCAACTTCAGCGCCACAGCCGTTTTCAGATAGCCCTCAATGCAAAGGCTCTAGACGCAAATATTGGTGTGAGAGCTAATTCAATCAAGGAAACACTGCATGTTGGTGAAGGGCATATTGAAGAAGGATCAGCCGAGTGGTTCTTGTGGGAGAACAACTCCATTTGGCTCACTAACTTCACACACCATCAGGCTTCCAAGCAGCTCTCAAGGAAACTCAGTTTTCACACTCTAAGCTTAGTGCCCTTTGAGTGCATTATCTAGGAATGAACCTGGTAGAGCATCCCCACACAAACGAATGCTTCACATGCGGGTTTCACATGCCACCAACTCCACATTCACAGGCAACTTCAGTGCCACAGCCGTTTTCAGATAGCCCTCAATGCAAAGGCTCTAGACGCAAATATTGGTGTGAGAGCTAATTCAATCAAGGAAACACTGCATGTTGGTGAAGGGCATATTGAAGAAGGATCAGCCGAGTGGTTCTTGTGGAGAACAACTCCATTTGGCTCACTCACTTCACACACCATCAGGCTTCCAAGCAGCTCTCAAGGAAACTCAGTTTTCACACTCTATGCTTAGTGCCCTTTGAGTGCATTATCTAGGAATGAACCTGGTAGAGCATCCCACACAAACGAATGCTCCACATGCGGGTTTCACATGCCACCAACTCCACATTCACAGGCAACTTCAGCGCCACAGCCGTTTTCAGATACACTCAATGCAAAGGCTCGAGACGCAAATATTGGTGTGAGAGCTAATTCAATCAAGGAAACACTGCATGTTGGTGAAGGGCATATTGAAGAAGGATCAGCCGAGTGGTTCTTGTGGGAGAACAACTCCATTTGGCTCACTAACTTCACACAACCTCAGGCTTCCAAGCAGCTCTCAAGGAAACTCAGTTTTCACACTCTATGCTTAGTGCCTTTTGAGTGCCTAGGACTGAAATGAAGCTTGCAGAGCATCCCACACAAATGAATGCTCCACATGCGGGTTTCACATGCCACCAACTCCACATTCACAGGCAACTTCAGCGCCACAGCCGTTTTCAGATAGCCCTCAATGCAAAGGCTCTAGACGCAAATATTGGTGTGAGAGCTAATTCAATCAAGGAAACACTGCATGTTGGTGAAGGGCATATTGAAGAAGGATCAGCCGAGTGGTTCTTGTGGGAGAACAACTCCATTTGGCTCACTAACTTCACACACCATCAGGCTTCCAAGCAGCTCTCAAGGAAACTCAGTTTTCACACTCTATGCTTAGTGCTCTTTGAGTGCCTAGGACTGAAATGGAGCTTGGTGAGCATCCCACACAAACGAATGCTCCACATGCGGGTTTCACATGCCACCAACTCCACATTCACAGGCAACTTCAGCGCCACAGCCGTTTTCAGATAGCCCTCAATGCAAAGGCTCTAGACGCAAATATTGGTGTGAGAGCTAATTCAATCAAGGAAACACTGCATGTTGGTGAAGGGCATATTGAAGAAGGATCAGCCACGTGGTTCTTGTGGGAGAACAACTCCATTTGGCTCACTCACTTCACACACCATCAGGCTTCCAAGCAGCTCTCAAGGAAACTCAGTTTTCACACTCTATGCTTAGTGCCCTTTGAGTGCATTATCTAGGAATGAATCTGGTAGAGCATCCCACACAAGCTAATGCTCCACGTGCGGGTTTCACATGCCACCAACTCCACATTCACAGGCAACTTCAGCGCCACAGCCGTTTTCAGATAGCCCTCAATGCAAAGGCTCTAGACGCAAATATTGGTGTGAGAGCTAATTCAATCAAGGAAACACTGCATGTTGGTGAAGGGCATATTGAAGAAGGATCAGCCAAGTGGTTCTTGTGGGAGAACAACTCCATTTGGCTCACTAACTTCACACACCATCAGGCTTCCAAGCAGCTCTCAAGGAAACTCAGTTTTCACACTCTATGCTTAGTGCCCTTTGAGTGCATTATCTAGGAATGAACCTGGTAGAGCATCCCACACAAACGAATGCTCCACATGCGGGTTTCACATGCCACCAACTCCACATTCACAGGCAACTTCAGCGCCACAGCCGTTTTCAGATAGCCCTCAATGCAAAGGCTCTAGACGCAAATATTGGTGTGAGAGCTAATTCAATCAAGGAAACACTGCATGTTGGTGAAGGGCATATTGAAGAAGGATCAGCCGAGTGGTTCTTGAGGGAGAACAACTCCATTTGACTCACTCACTTCACACACCATCAGGCTTCCAAGCAGCTCTCAAGGAAACTCAGTTTTCACACTCTATGCTTAGTGCCCTTTGAGTGCATTATCTAGGAATGAACCTGGTAGAGCATCCCACACAAACGAATGCTCCACATGCGGGTTTCACATGCCACCAACTCCACATTCACAGGCAACTTCAGCGCCACAGCCGTTTTCAGATACACTCAATGCAAAGGCTCGAGACGCAAATATTGGTGTGAGAGCTAATTCAATCAAGGAAACACTGCATGTTGGTGAAGGGCATATTGAAGAAGGATCAGCCGAGTGGTTCTTGTGGGAGAACAACTCCATTTGGCTCACTAACTTCACACAACCTCAGGCTTCCAAGCAGCTCTCAAGGAAACTCAGTTTTCACACTCTATGCTTAGTGCCTTTTGAGTGCCTAGGACTGAAATGAAGCTTGCAGAGCATCCCACACAAATGAATGCTCCACATGCGGGTTTCACATGCCACCAACTCCACATTCACAGGCAACTTCAGCGCCACAGCCGTTTTCAGATAGCCCTCAATGCAAAGGCTCTAGACGCAAATATTGGTGTGAGAGCTAATTCAATCAAGGAAACACTGCATGTTGGTGAAGGGCATATTGAAGAAGGATCAGCCGAGTGGTTCTTGTGGGAGAACAACTCCATTTGGCTCACTAACTTCACACACCATCAGGCTTCCAAGCAGCTCTCAAGGAAACTCAGTTTTCACACTCTATGCTTAGTGCCCTTTGAGTGCATTATCTAGGAATGAATCTGGTAGAGCATCCCACACAAGCTAATGCTCCACGTGCGGGTTTCACATGCCACCAACTCCACATTCACAGGCAACTTCAGCGCCACAGCCGTTTTCAGATAGCCCTCAATGCAAAGGCTCTAGACGCAAATATTGGTGTGAGAGCTAATTCAATCAAGGAAACACTGCATGTTGGTGAAGGGCATATTGAAGAAGGATCAGCCAAGTGGTTCTTGTGGGAGAACAACTCCATTTGGCTCACTAACTTCACACACCATCAGGCTTCCAAGCAGCTCTCAAGGAAACTCAGTTTTCACACTCTATGATTAGTGCCCTTTGAGTGCATTATCTAGGAATGAACCTGGTAGAGCATCCCACACAAACGAATGCTCCACATGCGGGTTTCACATGCCACCAACTCCACATTCACAGGCAACTTCAGCGCCACAGCCGTTTTCAGATAGCCCTCAATGCAAAGGCTCTAGACGCAAATATTGGTGTGAGAGCTAATTCAATCAAGGAAACACTGCATGTTGGTGAAGGGCATATTGAAGAAGGATCAGCCGAGTGGTTCTTGAGGGAGAACAACTCCATTTGACTCACTCACTTCACACACCATCAGGCTTCCAAGCAGCTCTCAAGGAAACTCAGTTTTCACACTCTATGCTTAGTGCCCTTTGAGTGCATTATCTAGGAATGAACCTGGTAGAGCATCCCACACAAGCTAATGCTCCACGTGCGGGTTTCACATGCCACCAACTCCACATTCACAGGCAACTTCAGCGCCACAGCCGTTTTCAGATAGCCCTCAATGCAAAGGCTCTAGACGCAAATATTGGTGTGAGAGCTAATTCAATCAAGGAAACACTGCATGTTGGTGAAGGGCATATTGAAGAAGGATCAGCCGAGTGGTTCTTGTGGGAGAACAACTCCATTTGGCTCACTAACTTCACACACCATCAGGCTTCCAAGCAGCTCTCAAGGAAACTCAGTTTTCACACTCTAGGTTTAGTGCTCTTTGTGTGCCTAGGACTGAAATGAAGCTTGGTCAGCATTCCACACAAACGAATGCTCCACATGCGGGTTTCACATGCCACCAACTCCACATTCACAGGCAACTTCAGCGCCACAGCCGTTTTCAGATAGCCCTCAATGCAAAGGCTCTAGACGCAAATATTGGTGTGAGAGCTAATTCAATCAAGGAAACACTGCATGTTGGTGAAGGGCATATTGAAGAAGGATCAGCCAAGTGGTTCTTGTGGGAGAACAACTCCATTTGGCTCACTAACTTCACACACCATCAGGCTTCCAAGCAGCTCTCAAGGAAACTCAGTTTTCACACTCTATGCTTAGTGCCCTTTGAGTGCCTAGGACTGAAATGAAGCTTGCAGAGCATCCCACACAAATGAATGCTCCACATGCGGGTTTCACATGCCACCAACTCCACATTCACAGGCAACTTCAGCGCCACAGCCGTTTTCAGATAGCCCTCAATGCAAAGGCTCTAGACGCAAATATTGGTGTGAGAGCTAATTCAATCAAGGAAACACTGCATGTTGGTGAAGGGCATATTGAAGAAGGATCAGCCGAGTGGTTCTTGTGGGAGAACAACTCCATTTGGCTCACTCACTTCACACACCATCAGGCTTCCAAGCAGCTCTCAAGGAAACTCAGTTTTCACACTCTATGCTTAGTGCCCTTTGAGTGCATTATCTAGGAATGAACCTGGTAGAGCATCCCACACAAACGAATGCTCCACATGCGGGTTTCACATGCCACCAACTCCACATTCACAGGCAACTTCAGCGCCACAGCCGTTTTCAGATAGCACTCAATGCAAAGGCTCTAGACGCAAATATTGGGGTGAGAGCTAATTCAATCAAGGAAACACTGCATGTTGGTGAAGGGCATATTGAAGAAGGATCAGCCGAGTGGTTCTTGTGGGAGAACAACTCCATTTGGCTCACTAACTTCACACACCATCAGGCTTCCAAGCAGCTCTCAAGGAAACTCAGTTTTCACACTCTATACTTAGTGCCCTTTGAGTGCATTATCTAGGAATGAACCTGGTAGAGCATCCCACACAAACGAATGCTCCACATGCGGGTTTCACATGCCACCAACTCCACATTCACAGGCAACTTCAGCGCCACAGCCGTTTTCAGATAGCCCTCAATGCAAAGGCTCTAGACGCAAATATTGGTGTGAGAGCTAATTCAATCAAGGAAACACTGCATGTTGGTGAAGGGCATATTGAAGAAGGATCAGCCGAGTGGTTCTTGTGGGAGAACAACTCCATTTGGCTCACTAACTTCACACACCATCAGGCTTCCAAGCAGCTCTCAAGGAAACTCAGTTTTCACACTCTATGCTTAGTGCTCTTTGAGTGCCTAGGACTGAAATGGAGCTTGGTGAGCATCCCACACAAACGAATGCTCCACATGCGGGTTTCACATGCCACCAACTCCACATTCACAGGCAACTTCAGCGCCACAGCCGTTTTCAGATAGCCCTCAATGCAAAGGCTCTAGACGCAAATATTGGTGTGAGAGCTAATTCAATCAAGGAAACACTGCATGTTGGTGAAGGGCATATTGAAGAAGGATCAGCCGAGTGGTTCTTGTGGGAGAACAACTCCATTTGGCTCACTAACTTCACACACCATCAGGCTTCCAAGCAGCTCTCAAGGAAACTCAGTTTTCACACTCTAAGCTTAGTGCCCTTTGAGTGCATTATCTAGGAATGAACCTGGTAGAGCATCCCACACAAACGAATGCTCCACATGCGGGTTTCACATGCCACCAACTCCACATTCACAGGCAACTTCAGCGCCACAGCCGTTTTCAGATAGCCCTCAATGCAAAGGCTCTAGACGCAAATATTGGTGTGAGAGCTAATTCAATTAAGGAAACACTGCATGTTGGTGAAGGGCATATTGAAGAAGGATCAGCCGAGTGGTTCTTGTGGGAGAACAACTCCATTTGGCTCACTCACTTCACACACCATCAGGCTTCCAAGCAGCTCTCAAGGAAACTCAGTTTTCACACTCTATGCTTAGTGCTCTTTGTGTGCCTAGGACTGAAATGAAGCTTGGTCAGCATCCCAAACAAATGAATGCTCCACATGCGGGTTTCACATGCCACCAACTCCACATTCACAGGCAACTTCAGCGCCACAGCCGTTTTCAGATAGCCCTCAATGCAAAGGCTCTAGACGCAAATATTGGTGTGAGAGCTAATTCAATCAAGGAAACACTGCATGTTGGTGAAGGGCATATTGAAGAAGGATCAGCCGAGTGGTTCTTGTGGGAGAACAACTCCATTTGGCTCACTAACTTCACACACCATCAGGCATCCAAGCAGCTCTCAAGGAAACTCAGTTTTCACACTCTATGCTTAGTGCTCTTTGAGTGCATTATCTAGGAATGAACCTGGTAGAGCATCCCACACAAACGAATGCTCCACATGCGGGTTTCACATGCCACCAACTCCACATTCACAGGCAACTTCAGCGCCACAGCCGTTTTCAGATAGCCCTCAATGCAAAGGCTCTAGACGCAAATATTGGTGTGAGAGCTAATTCAATCAAGGAAACACTGCATGTTGGTGAAGGGCATATTGAAGAAGGATCAGCCGAGTGGTTCTTTAGGGAGAACAACTCCATTTGGCTCACTAACTTCACACACCATCAGGCTTCCAAGCAGCTCTCAAGGAAACTCAGTTTTCACACTCTATGATTAGTGCCCTTTGAGTGCATTATCTAGGAATGAATCTGGTAGAGCATCCCACACAAGCGAATGCTCCACGTGCGGGTTTCACATGCCACCAACTCCACATTCACAGGCAACTTCAGCGCCACAGCCGTTTTCAGATAGCCCTCAATGCAAAGGCTCTAGACGCAAATATTGGTGTGAGAGCTAATTCAATCAAGGAAACACTGCATGTTGGTGAAGGGTATATTGAAGAAGGATCAGCCGAGTGGTTCTTGTGGGAGAACAACTCCATTTGGCTCAATAACTTCACACACCATCAGGCTTCCAAGCAGCTCTCAAGGAAACTCAGTTTTCACACTCTATGCTTAGTGCCCTTTCTTTGGCTAGGACTGAAATGAACCTGGTAGAGCATCCCACACAAACGAATGCTCCACATGCGGGTTTCACATGCCACCAACTCCACATTCACAGGCAACTTCAGCGCCACAGCCGTTTTCAGATAGCCCTCAATGCAAAGGCTCTAGACGCAAATATTGGTGTGAGAGCTAATTCAATCAAGGAAACACTGCATGTTGGTGAAGGGCATATTGAAGAAGGATCAGCCGAGTGGTTCTTGTGGGAGAACAACTCCATTTGGCTCACTAACTTCACACACCATCAGGCTTCCAAGCAGCTCTCAAGGAAACTCAGTTTTCACACTGTATGCTAAGTGCTCTTTGTGTGCCTAGGACGGAAATGATGCTTGGTCAGCATCCCACACAAATGAATGCTCCACATGCGGATTTCACATGCCACCAACTCCACATTCACAGGCAACTTCAGCGCCACAGCCGTTTTCAGATAGCCCTCAATGTAAAGGCTCTAGACGCAAATATTGGTGTGAGAGCTAATTCAATCAAGGAAACACTGCATGTTGGTGAAGGGCATATTGAAGAAGGATCAGCCGAGTGGTTCTTGTGGGAGAACAACTCCATTTGGCTCAATAACTTCACACACCATCAGGCTTCCAAGCAGCTCTCAAGGAAACTCAGTTTTCACACTCTATGCTTAGTGCCCTTTGTATGGCTAGGACTGAAATGAACCTGGTAGAGCATCCCACACAAACGAATGCTCCACATGCGGGTTTCACATGCCACCAACTCCACATTCACAGGCAACTTCAGCGCCACAGCCGTTTTCAGATAGCCCTCAATGCAAAGGCTCTAGACGCAAATATTGGTGTGAGAGCTAATTCAATCAAGAAAACACTGCATGTTGGTGAAGGGCATATTGAAGAAGGATCAGCCGAGTGGTTCTTGTGGGAGAACAACTCCATTTGGCTCACTAACTTCACACACCATCAGGCTTCCAAGCAGCTCTCAAGGAAACTCAGTTTTCACACTCTATGCTTAGTGCCCTTTGAGTGCATTATCTAGGAATGAACCTGGTAGAGCATCCCACACAAACGAATGCTCCACATGCGGGTTTCACATGCCACCAACTCCACATTCACAGGCAACTTCAGCGCCACAGCCGTTTTCAGATAGCCCTCAATGCAAAGGCTCTAGACGCAAATATTGGTGTGAGAGCTAATTCAATCAAGGAAACACTGCATGTTGGTGAAGGGCATATTGAAGAAGGATCAGCCGAGTGGTTCTTGAGGGAGAACAACTCCATTTGACTCACTCACTTCACACACCATCAGGCTTCCAAGCAGCTCTCAAGGAAACTCAGTTTTCACACTCTATGCTTAGTGCCCTTTGAGTGCATTATCTAGGAATGAACCTGGTAGAGCATCCCACACAAACGAATGCTCCACATGCGGGTTTCACATGCCACCAACTCCACATTCACAGGCAACTTCAGCGCCACAGCCGTTTTCAGATACACTCAATGCAAAGGCTCGAGACGCAAATATTGGTGTGAGAGCTAATTCAATCAAGGAAACACTGCATGTTGGTGAAGGGCATATTGAAGAAGGATCAGCCGAGTGGTTCTTGTGGGAGAACAACTCCATTTGGCTCACTAACTTCACACAACCTCAGGCTTCCAAGCAGCTCTCAAGGAAACTCAGTTTTCACACTCTATGCTTAGTGCCTTTTGAGTGCCTAGGACTGAAATGAAGCTTGCAGAGCATCCCACACAAATGAATGCTCCACATGCGGGTTTCACATGCCACCAACTCCACATTCACAGGCAACTTCAGCGCCACAGCCGTTTTCAGATAGCCCTCAATGCAAAGGCTCTAGACGCAAATATTGGTGTGAGAGCTAATTCAATCAAGGAAACACTGCATGTTGGTGAAGGGCATATTGAAGAAGGATCAGCCGAGTGGTTCTTGTGGGAGAACAACTCCATTTGGCTCACTAACTTCACACACCATCAGGCTTCCAAGCAGCTCTCAAGGAAACTCAGTTTTCACACTCTATGCTTAGTGCCCTTTGAGTGCATTATCTAGGAATGAATCTGGTAGAGCATCCCACACAAGCTAATGCTCCACGTGCGGGTTTCACATGCCACCAACTCCACATTCACAGGCAACTTCAGCGCCACAGCCGTTTTCAGATAGCCCTCAATGCAAAGGCTCTAGACGCAAATATTGGTGTGAGAGCTAATTCAATCAAGGAAACACTGCATGTTGGTGAAGGGCATATTGAAGAAGGATCAGCCAAGTGGTTCTTGTGGGAGAACAACTCCATTTGGCTCACTAACTTCACACACCATCAGGCTTCCAAGCAGCTCTCAAGGAAACTCAGTTTTCACACTCTATGATTAGTGCCCTTTGAGTGCATTATCTAGGAATGAACCTGGTAGAGCATCCCACACAAACGAATGCTCCACATGCGGGTTTCACATGCCACCAACTCCACATTCACAGGCAACTTCAGCGCCACAGCCGTTTTCAGATAGCCCTCAATGCAAAGGCTCTAGACGCAAATATTGGTGTGAGAGCTAATTCAATCAAGGAAACACTGCATGTTGGTGAAGGGCATATTGAAGAAGGATCAGCCGAGTGGTTCTTGAGGGAGAACAACTCCATTTGACTCACTCACTTCACACACCATCAGGCTTCCAAGCAGCTCTCAAGGAAACTCAGTTTTCACACTCTATGCTTAGTGCCCTTTGAGTGCATTATCTAGGAATGAACCTGGTAGAGCATCCCACACAAGCTAATGCTCCACGTGCGGGTTTCACATGCCACCAACTCCACATTCACAGGCAACTTCAGCGCCACAGCCGTTTTCAGATAGCCCTCAATGCAAAGGCTCTAGACGCAAATATTGGTGTGAGAGCTAATTCAATCAAGGAAACACTGCATGTTGGTGAAGGGCATATTGAAGAAGGATCAGCCGAGTGGTTCTTGTGGGAGAACAACTCCATTTGGCTCACTAACTTCACACACCATCAGGCTTCCAAGCAGCTCTCAAGGAAACTCAGTTTTCACACTCTAGGTTTAGTGCTCTTTGTGTGCCTAGGACTGAAATGAAGCTTGGTCAGCATTCCACACAAACGAATGCTCCACATGCGGGTTTCACATGCCACCAACTCCACATTCACAGGCAACTTCAGCGCCACAGCCGTTTTCAGATAGCCCTCAATGCAAAGGCTCTAGACGCAAATATTGGTGTGAGAGCTAATTCAATCAAGGAAACACTGCATGTTGGTGAAGGGCATATTGAAGAAGGATCAGCCAAGTGGTTCTTGTGGGAGAACAACTCCATTTGGCTCACTAACTTCACACACCATCAGGCTTCCAAGCAGCTCTCAAGGAAACTCAGTTTTCACACTCTATGCTTAGTGCCCTTTGAGTGCCTAGGACTGAAATGAAGCTTGCAGAGCATCCCACACAAATGAATGCTCCACATGCGGGTTTCACATGCCACCAACTCCACATTCACAGGCAACTTCAGCGCCACAGCCGTTTTCAGATAGCCCTCAATGCAAAGGCTCTAGACGCAAATATTGGTGTGAGAGCTAATTCAATCAAGGAAACACTGCATGTTGGTGAAGGGCATATTGAAGAAGGATCAGCCGAGTGGTTCTTGTGGGAGAACAACTCCATTTGGCTCACTCACTTCACACACCATCAGGCTTCCAAGCAGCTCTCAAGGAAACTCAGTTTTCACACTCTATGCTTAGTGCCCTTTGAGTGCATTATCTAGGAATGAACCTGGTAGAGCATCCCACACAAACGAATGCTCCACATGCGGGTTTCACATGCCACCAACTCCACATTCACAGGCAACTTCAGCGCCACAGCCGTTTTCAGATAGCACTCAATGCAAAGGCTCTAGACGCAAATATTGGGGTGAGAGCTAATTCAATCAAGGAAACACTGCATGTTGGTGAAGGGCATATTGAAGAAGGATCAGCCGAGTGGTTCTTGTGGGAGAACAACTCCATTTGGCTCACTAACTTCACACACCATCAGGCTTCCAAGCAGCTCTCAAGGAAACTCAGTTTTCACACTCTATACTTAGTGCCCTTTGAGTGCATTATCTAGGAATGAACCTGGTAGAGCATCCCACACAAACGAATGCTCCACATGCGGGTTTCACATGCCACCAACTCCACATTCACAGGCAACTTCAGCGCCACAGCCGTTTTCAGATAGCCCTCAATGCAAAGGCTCTAGACGCAAATATTGGTGTGAGAGCTAATTCAATCAAGGAAACACTGCATGTTGGTGAAGGGCATATTGAAGAAGGATCAGCCGAGTGGTTCTTGTGGGAGAACAACTCCATTTGGCTCACTAACTTCACACACCATCAGGCTTCCAAGCAGCTCTCAAGGAAACTCAGTTTTCACACTCTATGCTTAGTGCTCTTTGAGTGCCTAGGACTGAAATGGAGCTTGGTGAGCATCCCACACAAACGAATGCTCCACATGCGGGTTTCACATGCCACCAACTCCACATTCACAGGCAACTTCAGCGCCACAGCCGTTTTCAGATAGCCCTCAATGCAAAGGCTCTAGACGCAAATATTGGTGTGAGAGCTAATTCAATCAAGGAAACACTGCATGTTGGTGAAGGGCATATTGAAGAAGGATCAGCCGAGTGGTTCTTGTGGGAGAACAACTCCATTTGGCTCACTAACTTCACACACCATCAGGCTTCCAAGCAGCTCTCAAGGAAACTCAGTTTTCACACTCTAAGCTTAGTGCCCTTTGAGTGCATTATCTAGGAATGAACCTGGTAGAGCATCCCACACAAACGAATGCTCCACATGCGGGTTTCACATGCCACCAACTCCACATTCACAGGCAACTTCAGCGCCACAGCCGTTTTCAGATAGCCCTCAATGCAAAGGCTCTAGACGCAAATATTGGTGTGAGAGCTAATTCAATTAAGGAAACACTGCATGTTGGTGAAGGGCATATTGAAGAAGGATCAGCCGAGTGGTTCTTGTGGGAGAACAACTCCATTTGGCTCACTCACTTCACACACCATCAGGCTTCCAAGCAGCTCTCAAGGAAACTCAGTTTTCACACTCTATGCTTAGTGCTCTTTGTGTGCCTAGGACTGAAATGAAGCTTGGTCAGCATCCCAAACAAATGAATGCTCCACATGCGGGTTTCACATGCCACCAACTCCACATTCACAGGCAACTTCAGCGCCACAGCCGTTTTCAGATAGCCCTCAATGCAAAGGCTCTAGACGCAAATATTGGTGTGAGAGCTAATTCAATCAAGGAAACACTGCATGTTGGTGAAGGGCATATTGAAGAAGGATCAGCCGAGTGGTTCTTGTGGGAGAACAACTCCATTTGGCTCACTAACTTCACACACCATCAGGCTTCCAAGCAGCTCTCAAGGAAACTCAGTTTTCACACTCTATGATTAGTGCCCTTTGAGTGCATTATCTAGGAATGAATCTGGTAGAGCATCCCACACAAGCGAATGCTCCACGTGCGGGTTTCACATGCCACCAACTCCACATTCACAGGCAACTTCAGCGCCACAGCCGTTTTCAGATAGCCCTCAATGCAAAGGCTCTAGACGCAAATATTGGTGTGAGAGCTAATTCAATCAAGGAAACACTGCATGTTGGTGAAGGGCATATTGAAGAAGGATCAGCCGAGTGGTTCTTGTGGGAGAACAACTCCATTTGGCTCAATAACTTCACACACCATCAGGCTTCCAAGCAGCTCTCAAGGAAACTCAGTTTTCACACTCTATGCTTAGTGCCCTTTCTTTGGCTAGGACTGAAATGAACCTGGTAGAGCATCCCACACAAACGAATGCTCCACATGCGGGTTTCACATGCCACCAACTCCACATTCACAGGCAACTTCAGCGCCACAGCCGTTTTCAGATAGCCCTCAATGCAAAGGCTCTAGACGCAAATATTGGTGTGAGAGCTAATTCAATCAAGGAAACACTGCATGTTGGTGAAGGGCATATTGAAGAAGGATCAGCCGAGTGGTTCTTGTGGGAGAACAACTCCATTTGGCTCACTAACTTCACACACCATCAGGCTTCCAAGCAGCTCTCAAGGAAACTCAGTTTTCACACTGTATGCTAAGTGCTCTTTGTGTGCCTAGGACGGAAATGATGCTTGGTCAGCATCCCACACAAATGAATGCTCCACATGCGGATTTCACATGCCACCAACTCCACATTCACAGGCAACTTCAGCGCCACAGCCGTTTTCAGATAGCCCTCAATGTAAAGGCTCTAGACGCAAATATTGGTGTGAGAGCTAATTCAATCAAGGAAACACTGCATGTTGGTGAAGGGCATATTGAAGAAGGATCAGCCGAGTGGTTCTTGTGGGAGAACAACTCCATTTGGCTCAATAACTTCACACACCATCAGGCTTCCAAGCAGCTCTCAAGGAAACTCAGTTTTCACACTCTATGCTTAGTGCCCTTTGTATGGCTAGGACTGAAATGAACCTGGTAGAGCATCCCACACAAACGAATGCTCCACATGCGGGTTTCACATGCCACCAACTCCACATTCACAGGCAACTTCAGCGCCACAGCCGTTTTCAGATAGCCCTCAATGCAAAGGCTCTAGACGCAAATATTGGTGTGAGAGCTAATTCAATCAAGGAAACACTGCATATTGGTGAAGGGCATATTGAAGAAGGATCAGCCGAGTGGTTCTTGTGGGAGAACAACTCCATTTGGCTCACTAACTTCACACACCATCAGGCTTCCAAGCAGCTCTCAAGGAAACTCAGTTTTCACACTGTATGCTAAGTGCTCTTTGTGTGCCTAGGACGGAAATGATGCTTGGTCAGCATCCCACACAAATGAATGCTCCACATGCGGATTTCACATGCCACCAACTCCACATTCACAGGCAACTTCAGCGCCACAGCCGTTTTCAGATAGCCCTCAATGTAAAGGCTCTAGACGCAAATATTGGTGTGAGAGCTAATTCAATCAAGGAAACCCTGCATGTTGGTGAAGGGCATATTGAAGAAGGATCAGCCGAGTGGTTCTTGTGGGAGAACAACTCCATTTGGCTCACTAACTTCACACACCATCAGGCTTCCAAGCAGCTCTCAAGGAAACTCAGTTTTCACACTCTATGCTTAGTGCGCTTTGAGTGCATTATCTAGGAATGAACCTGGTAGAGCATCCCACACAAGCGAATGCTCCACGTGCGGGTTTCACATGCCACCAACTCCACATTCACAGGCAACTTCAGCGCCACAGCCGTTTTCAGATAGCCCTCAATGCAAAGGCTCTAGACGCAAATATTGGTGTGAGAGCTAATTCAATCAAGGAAACACTGCATATTGGTGAAGGGCATATTGAAGAAGGATCAGCCGAGTGGTTCTTGTGGGAGAACAACTCCATTTGGCTCACTAACTTCACACACCATCAGGCTTCCAAGCAGCTCTCAAGGAAACTCAGTTTTCACACTCTAAGCTTAGTGCCCTTTGAGTGCATTATCTAGGAATGAACCTGGTAGAGCATCCCACACAAACGAATGCTCCACATGCGGGTTTCACATGCCACCAACTCCACATTCACAGGCAACTTCAGCGCCACAGCCGTTTTCAGATAGCCCTCAATGCAAAGGCTCTAGACGCAAATATTGGTGTGAGAGCTAATTCAATCAAGGAAACAATGCATGTTGGTGAAGGGCATATTGAAAAAGGATCAGCCGAGTGGTTCTTGTGGGAGAACAACTCCATTTGGCTCACTCACTTCACACACCATCAGGCTTCCAAGCAGCTCTCAAGGAAACTCAGTTTTCACACTCTATGCTTAGTGCCCTTTGAGTGCATTATCTAGGAATGAACCTGGTAGAGCATCCCACACAAACGAATGCTCCACATGCGGGTTTCACATGCCACCAACTCCACATTCACAGGCAACTTCAGCGCCACAGCCGTTTTCAGATAGCCCTCAATGCAAAGGCTCTAGACGCAAATATTGGTGTGAGAGCTAATTCAATCAAGGAAACACTGCATGTTGGTGAAGGGCATATTGAAGAAGGATCAGCCGAGTGGTTCTTGTGGGAGAACAACTCCATTGGGCTCACTAACTTCACACACCATCAGGCTTCCAAACAGCTCTCAAGGAAACTCAGTTTTCACACTCTATGCTTAGTGCCCTTTGAGTGCCTAGGACTGAAATGAAGCTTGCAGAGCATCCCACACAAATGAATGCTCCACATGCGGGTTTCACATGCCACCAACTCCACATTCACAGGCAACTTCAGCGCCACAGCCGTTTTCAGATAGCCCTCAATGCAAAGGCTCTAGACGCAAATATTGGTGTGAGAGCTAATTCAATCAAGGAAACACTGCATGTTGGTGAAGGGCATTTTGAAAAAGGATCAGCCGAGTGGTTCTTGTGGGAGAACAACTCCATTTGGCTCACTAACTTCACACACCATCAGGCTTCCAAGCAGCTCTCAAGGAAACTCAGTTTTCACACTCTATGTTTAGTGCTCTTTGTGTGCCTAGGACTGAAAAGAAGGGTGGTCAGCATCCCACACAAACGAATGCTCCACATGCGGGTTTCACATGCCACCAACTCCACATTCACAGGCAACTTCAGCGCCACAGCCGTTTTCAGATAGCCCTCAATGCAAAGGCTCTAGACGCAAATATTGGTGTGAGAGCTAATTCAATCAAGGAAACACTGCATGTTGGTGAAGGGCATATTGAAGAAGGATCAGCCGAGTGGTTCTTGTGGGAGAACAACTCCATTTGGCTCACTAACTTCACACAACATCAGGCTTCCAAGCAGCTCTCAAGGAAACTCAGTTTTCACACTCTATGCTTAGTGCCCTTTGAGTGCCTCGGACTGAAATGAAGCTTGCAGAGCATCCCACACAAATGAATGCTCCACATGCGGGTTTCACATGCCACCAAATCCACATTCACAGGCAACTTCAGCGCCACAGCCGTTTTCAGATAGCCCTCAATGCAAAGGCTCTAGACGCAAATATTGGTGTGAGAGCTAATTCAATCAAGGAAACACTGCATGTTGGTGAAGGGCATATTGAAGAAGGATCAGCCGAGTGGTTCTTGTGGGAGAACAACTCCATTTGGCTCACTAACTTCACACACCATCAGGCTTCCAAGCAGCTCTCAAGGAAACTCAGTTTTCACACTCTAAGCTTAGTGCCCTTTGAGTGCATTATCTAGGAATGAACCTGGTAGAGCATCCCACACAAACGAATGCTCCACATGCGGGTTTCACATGCAACCAACTCCACATTCACAGGCAACTTCAGCGCCACAGCCGTTTTCAGATAGCCCTCAATGCAAAGGCTCTAGACGCAAATATTGGTGTGAGAGCTAATTCAATTAAGGAAACACTGCATGTTGGTGAAGGGCATATTGAAGAAGGATCAGCCAAGTGGTTCTTGTGGGAGAACAACTCCATTTGGCTCACTCACGTCACACACCATCAGGCTTCCAAGCAGCTCTCAAGGAAACTCAGTTTTCACACTCTATGCTTAGTGCCCTTTGTGTGCCTAGGACTGAAATGAAGCTTGGTCAGCATCCCAAACAAATGAATGCTCCACATGCGGGTTTCACATGCCACCAACTCCACATTCACAGGCAACTTCAGCGCCACAGCCGTTTTCAGATAGCCCTCAATGCAAAGGCTCTAGACGCAAATATTGGTGTGAGAGCTAATTCAATCAAGGAAACACTGCATGTTGGTGAAGGGCATATTGAAGAAGGATCAGCCGAGTGGTTCTTGTGGGAGAACAACTCCATTTGGCTCACTAACTTCACACACCATCAGGCTTCCAAGCAGCTCTCAAGGAAACTCAGTTTTCACACTCTATGCTTAGTGCCCTTTGAGTGCATTATCTAGGAATGAACCTGGTAGAGCACGCCACACAAACGAATGCTCCACATGCGGGTTTCACATGCCACCAACTCCACATTCACAGGCAACTTCAGCGCCACAGCCGTTTTCAGATAGCCCTCAATGCAAAGGCTCTAGACGCAAATATTGGTGTGAGAGCTAATTCAATCAAGGAAACACTGCATGTTGGTGAAGGGCATATTGAAGAAGGATCAGCCGAGTGGTTCTTGTGGGAGAACAACTCCATTTGGCTCACTAACTTCACACACCATCAGGCTTCCAAGCAGCTCTCAAGGAAACTCAGTTTTCACACTCTATGCTTAGTGCCCTTTGAGTGCATTATCTAGGAATGAACCTGGTAGAGCACGCCACACAAACGAATGCTCCACATGCGGGTTTCACATGCCACCAACTCCACATTCACAGGCAACTTCAGCGCCACAGCCGTTTTCAGATACACTCAATGCAAAGGCTCTAGACGCAAATATTGGTGTGAGAGCTAATTCAATCAAGGAAACACTGCATGTTGGTGAAGGGCATATTGAAGAAGGATCAGCCGAGTGGTTCTTGTGGGAGAACAACTCCATTTGGCTCACTAACTTCACACAACCTCAGGCTTCCAAGCAGCTCTCAAGGAAACTCAGTTTTCACACTCTATGCTTAGTGCCCTTTGAGTGCCTAGGACTGAAATGAAGCTTGCAGAGCATCCCACACAAATGAATGCTCCACATGCGGGTTTCACATGCCACCAACTCCACATTCACAGGCAACTTCAGCGCCACAGCCGTTTTCAGATAGCCCTCAATGCAAAGGCTCTAGACGCAAATATTGGTGTGAGAGCTAATTCAATCAAGGAAACACTGCATGTTGGTGAAGGGCATATTGAAGAAGGATCAGCCGAGTGGTTCTTGTGGGAGAACAACTCCATTTGGCTCACTAACTTCACACACCATCAGGCTTCCAAGCAGCTCTCAAGGAAACTCAGTTTTCACACTCTATGCTTAGTGCTCTTTGAGTGCCTAGGACTGAAATGGAGCTTGGTGAGCATCCCACACAAACGAATGCTCCACATGCGGGTTTCACATGCCACCAACTCCACATTCACAGGCAACTTCAGCGCCACAGCCGTTTTCAGATAGCCCTCAATGCAAAGGCTCTAGACGCAAATATTGGTGTGAGAGCTAATTCAATCAAGGAAACACTGCATGTTGGTGAAGGGCATATTGAAGAAGGATCAGCCGAGTGGTTCTTGTGGGAGAACAACTCCATTTGGCTCACTAACTTCACACACCATCAGGCTTCCAAGCAGCTCTCAAGGAAACTCAGTTTTCACACTCTAAGCTTAGTGCCCTTTGAGTGCATTATCTAGGAATGAACCTGGTAGAGCATCCCACACAAACGAATGCTCCACATGCGGGTTTCACATGCCACCAACTCCACATTCACAGGCAACTTCAGCGCCACAGCCGTTTTCAGATAGCCCTCAATGCAAAGGCTCTAGACGCAAATATTGGTGTGAGAGCTAATTCAATCAAGGAAACACTGCATGTTGGTGAAGGGCATATTGAAGAAGGATCAGCCGAGTGGTTCTTGTGGGAGAACAACTCCATTTGGCTCACTCACTTCACACACCATCAGGCTTCCAAGCAGCTCTCAAGGAAACTCAGTTTTCACACTCTATGCTTAGTGCCCTTTGAGTGCATTATCTAGGAATGAACCTGGTAGAGCATCCCACACAAACGAATGCTCCACATGCGGGTTTCACATGCCACCAACTCCACATTCACAGGCAACTTCAGCGCCACAGCCGTTTTCAGATACACTCAATGCAAAGGCTCTAGACGCAAATATTGGTGTGAGAGCTAATTCAATCAAGGAAACACTGCATGTTGGTGAAGGGCATATTGAAGAAGGATCAGCCGAGTGGTTCTTGTGGGAGAACAACTCCATTTGGCTCACTAACTTCACACACCATCAGGCTTCCAAGCAGCTCTCAAGGAAACTCAGTTTTCACACTCTATGCTTAGTGCCTTTTGAGTGCCTAGGACTGAAATGAAGCTTGCAGAGCATCCCACACAAATGAATGCTCCACATGCGGGTTTCACATGCCACCAACTCCACATTCACAGGCAACTTCAGCGCCACAGCCGTTTTCAGATAGCCCTCAATGCAAAGGCTCTAGACGCAAATATTGGTGTGAGAGCTAATTCAATCAAGGAAACACTGCATGTTGGTGAAGGGCATATTGAAGAAGGATCAGCCGAGTGGTTCTTGTGGGAGAACAACTCCATTTGGCTCACTAACTTCACACACCATCAGGCTTCCAAGCAGCTCTCAAGGAAACTCAGTTTTCACACTCTATGCTTAGTGCTCTTTGAGTGCCTAGGACTGAAATGGAGCTTGGTGAGCATCCCACAAAAACGAATGCTCCACATGCGGGTTTCACATGCCACCAACTCCACATTCACAGGCAACTTCAGCGCCACAGCCGTTTTCAGATAGCCCTCAATGCAAAGGCTCTAGACGCAAATATTGGTGTGAGAGCTAATTCAATCAAGGAAACACTGCATGTTGGTGAAGGGCATATTGAAGAAGGATCAGCCGAGTGGTTCTTGTGGGAGAACAACTCCATTTGGCTCACTAACTTCACACACCATCAGGCTTCCAAGCAGCTCTCAAGGAAACTCAGTTTTCACACTCTATGCTTAGTGCCTTTTGAGTGCCTAGGACTGAAATGAACCTGGTAGAGCATCCCACACAAATGAATGCTCCACATGCGGGTTTCACATGCCACCAACTCCACATTCACAGGCAACTTCAGCGCCACAGCCGTTTTCAGATAGCACTCAATGCAAAGGCTCTAGACGCAAATATTGGTGTGAGAGCTAATTCAATCAAGGAAACACTGCATGTTGGTGAAGGGCATATTGAAGAAGGATCAGCCGAGTGGTTCTTGTGGGAGAACAACTCCATTTGGCTCACTAACTTCACACACCATCAAGCTTCCAAGCAGCTCTCAAGGAAACTCAGTTTTCACACTCTATGCTTAGTGCTCTTTGAGTGCCTAGGACTGAAATGGAGCTTGGTCAGCATCCCAAACAAATGAATGCTCCACAAGAGGGTTTCACATGCCACCAACTCCACATTCACAGGCAACTTCAGCGCCACAGCCGTTTTCAGATACACTCAATGCAAAGGCTCTAGACGCAAATATTGGTGTGAGAGCTAATTCAATCAAGGAAACACTGCATGTTGGTGAAGGGCATATTGAAGAAGGATCAGCCGAGTGGTTCTAGTGGGAGAACAACTCCATTTGGCTCACTAACTTCACACACCATCAGGCTTCCAAGCAGCTCTCAAGGAAACTCAGTTTTCACACTCTATGCTTAGTGCTCTTTGTGTGCCTAGGACTGAAATGATGCTTGGTCCGCATCCCACACAAACGAATGCTCCACATGCGGGTTTCACATGCCACCAACTCCACATTCACAGGCAACTTCAGCGCCACAGCCGTTTTCAGATACACTCAATGCAAAGGCTCTAGACGCAAATATTGGTGTGAGAGCTAATTCAATCAAGGAAACACTGCATGTTGGTGAAGGGCATATTGAAGAAGGATCAGCCGAGTGGTTCTTGTGGGAGAACAACTCCATTTGGCTCACTAACTTCACACACCATCAGGCTTCCAAGCAGCTCTCAAGGAAACTCAGTTTTCACACTCTATGCTTAGTGCTCTTTGTGTGCCTAGGACTGAAATGATGCTTGGTCCGCATCCCACACAAACGAATGCTCCACATGCGGGTTTCACATGCCACCAACTCCACATTCACAGGCAACTTCAGCGCCACAGCCGTTTTCATATAGCCCTCAATGCAAAGGCTCTAGACGCAAATATTGGTGTGAGAGCTAATTCAATCAAGGAAACACTGCATGTTGGTGAAGGGCATATTGAAGAAGGATCAGCCAAGTGGTTCTTGTGGGAGAACAACTCCATTTGGCTCACTAACTTCACACACCATCAGGCTTCCAAGCAGCTCTCAAGGAAACTCAGTTTTCACACTCTATGCTTAGTGCCCTTTGAGTGCATTATCTAGGAATGAACCTGGTAGAGCATCCCACACAAACGAATGCTCCACATGCGGGTTTCACATGCCACCAACTCCACATTCACAGGCAACTTCAGCGCCACAGCCGTTTTCAGATAGCCCTCAATGCAAAGGCTCTAGACGCAAATATTGGTGTGAGAGCTAATTCAATCAAGGAAACACTGCATGTTGGTGAAGGGCATATTGAAGAAGGATCAGCCGAGTGGTTCTTGAGGGAGAACAACTCCATTTGACTCACTCACTTCACACACCATCAGGCTTCCAAGCAGCTCTCAAGGAAACTCAGTTTTCACACTCTATGCTTAGTGCCCTTTGAGTGCATTATCTAGGAATGAACCTGGTAGAGCATCCCACACAAACGAATGCTCCACATGCGGGTTTCACATGCCACCAACTCCACATTCACAGGCAACTTCAGCGCCACAGCCGTTTTCAGATAGCCCTCAATGCAAAGGCTCTAGACGCAAATATTGGTGTGAGAGCTAATTCAATCAAGGAAACACTGCATGTTGGTGAAGGGCATATTGAAGAAGGATCAGCCGAGTGGTTCTTGTGGGAGAACAACTCCATTTGGCTCACTAACTTCACACAACATCAGGCTTCCAAGCAGCTCTCAAGGAAACTCAGTTTTCACACTCTATGCTTAGTGCCCTTTGAGTGCATTATCTAGGAATGAACCTGGTAGAGCATCCCACACAAACGAATGCTCCACATGCGGGTTTCACATGCCACCAACTCCACATTCACAGGCAACTTCAGCGCCACAGCCGTTTTCAGATAGCACTCAATGCAAAGGCTCTAGACGCAAATATTGGTGTGAGAGCTAATTCAATCAAGGAAACACTGCATGTTGGTGAAGGGCATATTGAAGAAGGATCAGCCGAGTGGTTCTTGTGGGAGAACAACTCCATTTGGCTCACTAACTTCACACAACATCAGGCTTCCAAGCAGCTCTCAAGGAAACTCAGTTTTCACACTCTATGCTTAGTGCCCTTTGAGTGCATTATCTAGGAATGAACCTGGTAGAGCATCCCACACAAACGAATGCTCCACATGCGGGTTTCACATGCCACCAACTCCACATTCACAGGCAACTTCAGCGCCACAGCCGTTTTCAGATAGCCCTCAATGCAAAGGCTCTAGACGCAAATATTGGTGTGAGAGCTAATTCAATCAAGGAAACACTGCATGTTGGTGAAGGGCATATTGAAGAAGGATCAGCCGAGTGGTTCTTGTGGGAGAACAACTCCATTTGGCTCACTAACTTCACACACCATCAGGCTTCCAAGCAGCTCTCAAGGAAACTCAGTTTTCACACTCTTGGTTTAGTGCTCTTTGTGTGCCTAGGACTGAAATGAAGCTTGGTCAGCATTCCACACAAACGAATGCTCCACATGCGGGTTTCACATGCCACCAACTCCACATTCACAGGCAACTTCAGCGCCACAGCCGTTTTCAGATAGCCCTCAATGCAAAGGCTCTAGACGCAAATATTGGTGTGAGAGCTAATTCAATCAAGGAAACACTGCATGTTGGTGAAGGGCATATTGAAGAAGGATCAGCCGAGTGGTTCTTGTGGGAGAACAACTCCATTTGGCTCAATAACTTCACACAACATCAGGCTTCCAAGCAGCTCTCAAGGAAACTCAGTTTTCACACTCTATGCTTAGTGCCCTTTGAGTGCCTGGGACTGAAATGAAGCTTGCAGAGCATCCCACACAAATGAATGCTCCACATGCGGGTTTCACATGCCACCAACTCCACATTCACAGGCAACTTCAGCGCCACAGCCGTTTTCAGATAGCCCTCAATGCAAAGGCTCTAGACGCAAATATTGGTGTGAGAGCTAATTCAATCAAGGAAACACTGCATGTTGGTGAAGGGCATATTGAAGAAGGATCAGCCGAGTGGTTCTTGTGGGAGAACAACTCCATTTGGCTCACTAACTTCACACACCATCAGGCTTCCAAGCAGCTCTCAAGGAAACTCAGTTTTCACACTCTATGCTTAGTGCCCTTTGAGTGCATTATCTAGGAATGAATCTGGTAGAGCATCCCACACAAGCGAATGCTCCACGTGCGGGTTTCACATGCCACCAACTCCACATTCACAGGCAACTTCAGCGCCACAGCCGTTTTCAGATAGCCCTCAATGCAAAGGCTCTAGACGCAAATATTGGTGTGAGAGCTAATTCAATCAAGGAAACACTGCATGTTGGTGAAGGGCATATTGAAGAAGGATCAGCCAAGTGGTTCTTGTGGGGGAACAACTCCATTTGGCTCACTAACTTCACACACCATCAGGCTTCCAAGCAGCTCTCAAGGAAACTCAGTTTTCACACTCTATGCTTAGTGCCCTTTGAGTGCATTATCTAGGAATGAACCTGGTAGAGCATCCCACACAAACGAATGCTCCACATGCGGGTTTCACATGCCACCAACTCCACATTCACAGGCAACTTCAGCGCCACAGCCGTTTTCAGATAGCCCTCAATGCAAAGGCTCTAGACGCAAATATTGGTGTGAGAGCTAATTCAATCAAGGAAACACTGCATGTTGGTGAAGGGCATATTGAAGAAGGATCAGCCGAGTGGTTCTTGTGGGAGAACAACTCCATTTGGCTCACTCACTTCACACACCATCAGGCTTCCAAGCAGCTCTCAAGGAAACTCAGTTTTCACACTCTATGCTTAGTGCCCTTTGAGTGCATTATCTAGGAATGAACCTGGTAGAGCATCCCACACAAACGAATGCTCCACATGCGGGTTTCACATGCCACCAACTCCACATTCACAGGCAACTTCAGCGCCACAGCCGTTTTCAGATAGCCCTCAATGCAAAGGCTCTAGACGCAAATATTGGTGTGAGAGCTAATTCAATCAAGGAAACACTGCATGTTGGTGAAGGGCATATTGAAGAAGGATCAGCCGAGTGGTTCTTGTGGGAGAACAACTCCATTTGGCTCACTAACTTCACACACCATCAGGCTTCCAAGCAGCTCTCAAGGAAACTCAGTTTTCACACTCTATACTTAGTGCCCTTTGAGTTCATTATCTAGGAATGAACCTGGTAGAGCATCCCACACAAACGAATGCTCCACATGCGGGTTTCACATGCCACCAACTCCACATTCACAGGCAACTTCAGCGCCACAGCCGTTTTCAGATAGCCCTCAATGCAAAGGCTCTAGACGCAAATATTGGTGTGAGAGCTAATTCAATCAAGGAAACACTGCATGTTGGTGAAGGGCATATTGAAGAAGGATCAGCCGAGTGGTTCTTGTGGGAGAACAACTCCATTTGGCTCACTAACTTCACACACCATCAGGCTTCCAAGCAGCTCTCAAGGAAACTCAGTTTTCACACTCTATGCTTAGTGCTCTTTGAGTGCCTAGGACTGAAATGGAGCTTGGTGAGCATCCCACACAAACGAATGCTCCACATGCGGGTTTCACATGCCACCAACTCCACATTCACAGGCAGCTTCAGCGCCACAGCCGTTTTCAGATAGCCCTCAATGCAAAGGATCTAGACGCAAATATTGGAGTGAGAGCTAATTCAATCAAGGAAACACTGCATGTTGGTGAAGGGCATATTGAAGAAGGATCAGCCGAGTGGTTCTTGTGGGAGAACAACTCCATTTGGCTCACTCACTTCACACACCATCAGGCTTCCAAGCAGCTCTCAAGGAAACTCAGTTTTCACACTCTAAGCTTAGTGCCCTTTGAGTGCATTATCTAGGAATGAACCTGGTAGAGCATCCCACACAAACGAATGCTCCACATGCGGGTTTCACATGCCACCAACTCCACATTCACAGGCAACTTCAGCGCCACAGCCGTTTTCAGATAGCCCTCAATGCAAAGTCTCTAGACGCAAATATTGGTGTGAGAGCTAATTCAATTAAGGAAACACTGCATGTTGGTGAAGGGCATATTGAAGAAGGATCAGCCGAGTGGTTCTTGTGGGAGAACAACTCCATTTGGCTCACTCACTTCACACACCATCAGGCTTCCAAGCAGCTCTCAAGGAAACTCAGTTTTCACACTCTATGCTTAGTGCCCTTTGTGTGCCTAGGACTGAAATGAAGCTTGGTCAGCATCCCAAACAAATGAATGCTCCACAAGAGGGTTTCACATGCCACCAACTCCACATTCACAGGCAACTTCAGCGCCACAGCCGTTTTCAGATAGCCCTCAATGCAAAGGCTCTAGACGCAAATATTGGTGTGAGAGCTAATTCAATCAAGGAAACACTGCATGTTGGTGAAGGGCATATTGAAGAAGGATCAGCCGAGTGGTTCTTGTGGGAGAACAACTCCATTTGGCTCAATAACTTCACACACCATCAGGCTTCCAAGCAGCTCTCAAGGAAACTCAGTTTTCACACTCTATGCTTAGTGCTCTTTGAGTGCATTATCTAGGAATGAACCTGGTAGAGCATCCCACACAAACGAATGCTCCACATGCGGGTCTCACATGCCACCAACTCCACATTCACAGGCAACTTCAGCGCCACAGCCGTTTTCAGATAGCCCTCAATGCAAAGGATCTAGACGCAAATATTGGAGTGAGAGCTAATTCAATCAAGGAAACACTGCATGTTGGTGAAGGGCATATTGAAGAAGGATCAGCCGAGTGGTTCTTGTGGGAGAACAACTCCATTTGGCTCACTCACTTCACACACCATCAGGCTTCCAAGCAGCTCTCAAGGAAACTCAGTTTTCACACTCTAAGCTTAGTGCCCTTTGAGTGCATTATCTAGGAATGAACCTGGTAGAGCATCCCACACAAACGAATGCTCCACATGCGGGTTTCACATGCCACCAACTCCACATTCACAGGCAACTTCAGCGCCACAGCCGTTTTCAGATAGCCCTCAATGCAAAGGCTCTAGACGCAAATATTGGTGTGAGAGCTAATTCAATCAAGGAAACACTGCATGTTGGTGAAGGGCATATTGAAGAAGGATCAGCCGAGTGGTTCTTGTGGGAGAACAACTCCATTTGGCTCACTAACTTCACACACCATCAGGCTTCCAAGCAGCTCTCAAGGAAACTCAGTTTTCACACTCTATACTTAGTGCCCTTTGAGTTCATTATCTAGGAATGAACCTGGTAGAGCATCCCACACAAACGAATGCTCCACATGCGGGTTTCACATGCCACCAACTCCACATTCACAGGCAACTTCAGCGCCACAGCCGTTTTCAGATAGCCCTCAATGCAAAGGCTCTAGACGCAAATATTGGTGTGAGAGCTAATTCAATCAAGGAAACACTGCATGTTGGTGAAGGGCATATTGAAGAAGGATCAGCCGAGTGGTTCTTGTGGGAGAACAACTCCATTTGGCTCACTAACTTCACACACCATCAGGCTTCCAAGCAGCTGTCAAGGAAACTCAGTTTTCACACTCTATGCTTAGTGCTCTTTGAGTGCCTAGGACTGAAATGGAGCTTGGTGAGCATCCCACACAAACGAATGCTCCACATGCGGGTTTCACATGCCACCAACTCCACATTCACAGGCAGCTTCAGCGCCACAGCCGTTTTCAGATAGCCCTCAATGCAAAGGATCTAGACGCAAATATTGGAGTGAGAGCTAATTCAATCAAGGAAACACTGCATGTTGGTGAAGGGCATATTGAAGAAGGATCAGCCGAGTGGTTCTTGTGGGAGAACAACTCCATTTGGCTCACTCACTTCACACACCATCAGGCTTCCAAGCAGCTCTCAAGGAAACTCAGTTTTCACACTCTAAGCTTAGTGCCCTTTGAGTGCATTTTCTAGGAATGAACCTGGTAGAGCATCCCACACAAACGAATGCTCCACATGCGGGTTTCACATGCCACCAACTCCACATTCACAGGCAACTTCAGCGCCACAGCCGTTTTCAGATAGCCCTCAATGCAAAGTCTCTAGACGCAAATATTGGTGTGAGAGCTAATTCAATTAAGGAAACACTGCATGTTGGTGAAGGGCATATTGAAGAAGGATCAGCCGAGTGGTTCTTGTGGGAGAACAACTCCATTTGGCTCACTCACTTCACACACCATCAGGCTTCCAAGCAGCTCTCAAGGAAACTCAGTTTTCACACTCTATGCTTAGTGCCCTTTGTGTGCCTAGGACTGAAATGAAGCTTGGTCAGCATCCCAAACAAATGAATGCTCCACAAGAGGGTTTCACATGCCACCAACTCCACATTCACAGGCAACTTCAGCGCCACAGCCGTTTTCAGATAGCCCTCAATGCAAAGGCTCTAGACGCAAATATTGGTGTGAGAGCTAATTCAATCAAGGAAACACTGCATGTTGGTGAAGGGCATATTGAAGAAGGATCAGCCGAGTGGTTCTTGTGGGAGAACAACTCCATTTGGCTCAATAACTTCACACACCATCAGGCTTCCAAGCAGCTCTCAAGGAAACTCAGTTTTCACACTCTATGCTTAGTGCTCTTTGAGTGCATTATCTAGGAATGAACCTGGTAGAGCATCCCACACAAACGAATGCTCCACATGCGGGTCTCACATGCCACCAACTCCACATTCACAGGCAGCTTCAGCGCCACAGCCGTTTTCAGATAGCCCTCAATGCAAAGGATCTAGACGCAAATATTGGAGTGAGAGCTAATTCAATCAAGGAAACACTGCATGTTGGTGAAGGGCATATTGAAGAAGGATCAGCCGAGTGGTTCTTGTGGGAGAACAACTCCATTTGGCTCACTCACTTCACACACCATCAGGCTTCCAAGCAGCTCTCAAGGAAACTCAGTTTTCACACTCTAAGCTTAGTGCCCTTTGAGTGCATTATCTAGGAATGAACCTGGTAGAGCATCCCACACAAACGAATGCTCCACATGCGGGTTTCACATGCCACCAACTCCACATTCACAGGCAACTTCAGCGCCACAGCCGTTTTCAGATAGCCCTCAATGCAAAGTCTCTAGACGCAAATATTGGTGTGAGAGCTAATTCAATTAAGGAAACACTGCATGTTGGTGAAGGGCATATTGAAGAAGGATCAGCCGAGTGGTTCTTGTGGGAGAACAACTCCATTTGGCTCACTCACTTCACACACCATCAGGCTTCCAAGCAGCTCTCAAGGAAACTCAGTTTTCACACTCTATGCTTAGTGCCCTTTGTGTGCCTAGGACTGAAATGAAGCTTGGTCAGCATCCCAAACAAATGAATGCTCCACAAGCGGGTTTCACATGCCACCAACTCCACATTCACAGGCAACTTCAGCGCCACAGCCGTTTTCAGATAGCCCTCAATGCAAAGGCTCTAGACGCAAATATTGGTGTGAGAGCTAATTCAATCAAGGAAACACTGCATGTTGGTGAAGGGCATATTGAAGAAGGATCAGCCGAGTGGTTCTTGTGGGAGAACAACTCCATTTGGCTCAATAACTTCACACACCATCAGGCTTCCAAGCAGCTCTCAAGGAAACTCAGTTTTCACACTCTATGCTTAGTGCCCTTTGAGTGCATTATCTAGGAATGAACCTGGTAGAGCATCCCACACAAACGAATGCTCCACATGCGGGTCTCACATGCCACCAACTCCACATTCACAGGCAACTTCAGCGCCACAGCCGTTTTCAGATACACTCAATGCAAAGGCTCTAGACGCAAATATTGGTGTGAGAGCTAATTCAATCAAGGAAACACTGCATGTTGGTGAAGGGCATATTGAAGAAGGATCAGCCGAGTGGTTCTTGTGGGAGAACAACTCCATTTGGCTCACTAACTTCACACACCATCAGGCTTCCAAGCAGCTCTCAAGGAAACTCAGTTTTCACACTCTATGCTTAGTGCTCTTTGAGTGCCTAGGACTGAAATGGAGCTTGGTGAGCATCCCACACAAACGAATGCTCCACATGCGGGTTTCACATGCCACCAACTCCACATTCACAGGCAACTTCAGCGCCACAGCCGTTTTCAGATAGCCCTCAATGCAAAGGCTCTAGACGCAAATATTGGTGTGAGAGCTAATTCAATCAAGGAAACACTGCATGTTGGTGAAGGGCATATTGAAGAAGGATCAGCCGAGTGGTTCTTGTGGGAGAACAACTCCATTTGGCTCATTCACTTCACACACCATCAGGCTTCCAAGCAGCTCTCAAGGAAACTCAGTTTTCACACTCTAAGCTTAGTGCCCTTTGAGTGCATTATCTAGGAATGAACCTGGTAGAGCATCCCACACAAACGAATGCTCCACAGGCGGGTTTCACATGCCACCAACTCCACATTCACAGGCAACTTCAGCGCCACAGCCGTTTTCAGATAGCCCTCAATGCAAAGGCTCTAGACGCAAATATTGGTGTGAGAGCTAATTCAATTAAGGAAACACTGCATGTTGGTGAAGGGCATATTGAAGAAGGATCAGCCGAGTGGTTCTTGTGGGAGAACAACTCCATTTGGCTCACTCACTTCACACACCATCAGGCTTCCAAGCAGCTCTCAAGGAAACTCAGTTTTCACACTCTATGCTTAGTGCCCTTTGTGTGCCTAGGACTGAAATGAAGCTTGGTCAGCATCCCAAACAAATGAATGCTCCACAACAGGGTTTCACATGCCACCAACTCCACATTCACAGGCAACTTCAGCGCCACAGCCGTTTTCAGATAGCCCTCAATGCAAAGGCTCTAGACGCAAATATTGGTGTGAGAGCTAATTCAATCAAGGAAACACTGCATGTTGGTGAAGGGCATATTGAAGAAGGATCAGCCGAGTGGTTCTTGTGGGAGAACAACTCCATTTGGCTCACTAACTTCACACACCATCAGGCTTCCAAGCAGCTCTCAAGGAAACTCAGTTTTCACACTCTATGCTTAGTGCTCTTTGAGTGCATTATCTAGGAATGAACCTGGTAGAGCATCCCACACAAACGAATGCTCCACATGCGGGTCTCACATGCCACCAACTCCACATTCACAGGCAACTTCAGCGCCACAGCCGTTTTCAGATACACTCAATGCAAAGGCTCTAGACGCAAATATTGGTGTGAGAGCTAATTCAATCAAGGAAACACTGCATGTTGGTGAAGGGCATATTGAAGAAGGATCAGAAGAGTGGTTCTTGTGGGAGAACAACTCCATTTGGCTCACTAACTTCACACACCATCAGGCTTCCAAGCAGCTCTCAAGGAAACTCAGTTTTCACACTCTATGCTTAGTGCTCTTTGTGTGCCTAGGACTGAAATGAATCTTGGTCAGCATCCCACACAAACGAATGCTCCACATGCGGGTTTCACATGCCACCAACTCCACATTCACAGGCAACTTCAGCGCCACAGCCGTTTTCAGATCGCCCTCAATGCAAAGGCTCTAGACGCAAATATTGGTGTGAGAGCTAATTCAATCAAGGAAACACTGCATGTTGGTGAAGGGCATATTGAAGAAGGATCAGCCTAGTGGTTCTTGTGGGAGAACAACTCCATTTGGCTCACTAACTTCACACACCCATCAGGCTTCCAAGCAGCTCTCAAGGAAACTCAGTTTTCACACTCTATGCTTAGTGCCCTTTGAGTGCATTATCTAAGAATGAATCTGGTAGAGCATCCCACACAAGCGAATGCTCCACGTGCGGGTTTCACATGCCACCAACTCCACATTCACAGGCAACTTCAGCGCCACAGCCGTTTTCAGATAGCCCTCAATGCAAAGGCTCTAGACGCAAATATTGGTGTGAGAGCTAATTCAATCAAGGAAACACTGCATGTTGGTGAAGGGCATATTGAAGAAGGATCAGCCGAGTGGTTCTTGTGGGAGAACAACTCCATTTGGCTCACTCACTTCACACACCATCAGGCTTCCAAGCAGCTCTCAAGGAAACTCAGTTTTCACACTCTATGCTTAGTGCCCTTTGAGTGCATTATCTAGGAATGAACCTGGTAGAGCATCCCACACAAACGAATGCTCCACATGCGGGTTTCACATGCCACCAACTCCACATTCACAGGCAACTTCAGCGCCACAGCCGTTTTCAGATAGCCCTCAATGCAAAGGCTCTAGACGCAAATATTGGTGTGAGAGCTAATTCAATCAAGGAAACACTGCATGTTGGTGAAGGGGCATATTGAAGAAGGATCAGCCGAGTGGTTCTTGTGGGAGAACAACTCCATTTGGCTCACTCACTTCACACACCATCAGGCTTCCAAGCAGCTCTCAAGGAAACTCAGTTTTCACACTCTATGCTTAGTGCCCTTTGAGTGCATTATCTAGGAATGAACCTGGTAGAGCATCCCACACTTACGGATTGCTCCACATGCGGGTTTCACATGCCACCAACTCCACATTCACAGGCAACTTCAGCGCCACAGCCGTTTTCAGATAGCACTCAATGCAAAGGCTCTAGACGCAAATATTGGTGTGAGAGCTAATTCAATCAAGGAAACACTGCATGTTGGTGAAGGGCATATTGAAGAAGGAGCAGCCGAGTGGTTCTTGTGGGAGAACAACTCCATTTGGCTCACTAACTTCACACACCATCAGGCTTCCAAGCAGCTCTCAAGGAAACTCAGTTTTCACACTCTATGCTTAGTGCCCTTTGAGTGCATTATCTAGGAATGAACCTGGTAGAGCATCCCACACAAACGAATGCTCCACATGCGGGTTTCACATGCCACCAACTCCACATTCACAGGCAACTTCAGCGCCACAGCCGTTTTCAGATAGCCCTCAATGCAAAGGCTCTAGACGCAAATATTGGTGTGAGAGCTAATTCAATCAAGGAAACACTGCATGTTGGTGAAGGGCATATTGAAGAAGGATCAGCCGAGTGGTTCTTGTGGGAGAACAACTCCATTTGGCTCACTAACTTCACACACCATCAGGCTTCCAAGCAGCTCTCAAGGAAACTCAGTTTTCACACTCTAGGTTTAGTGCTCTTTGTGTGCCTAGGACTGAAATGAAGCTTGGTCAGCATTCCACACAAACGAATGCTCCACATGCGGGTTTCACATGCCACCAACTCCACATTCACAGGGCAACTTCAGCGCCACAGCCGTTTTCAGATAGCCCTCAATGCAAAGGCTCTAGACGCAAATATTGGTGTGAGAGCTAATTCAATCAAGGAAACACTGCATGTTGGTGAAGGGCATATTGAAGAAGGATCAGCCGAGTGGTTCTTGTGGGAGAACAACTCCATTTGGCTCAATAACTTCACACACCATCAGGCTTCCAAGCAGCTCTCAAGGAAACTTTTCACACTCTATGCTTAGTGCCCTTTGAGTGCCTAGGACTGAAAGAAGCTTGCAGAGCATCCCACACAAATGAATGCTCCACATGCGGGTTTCACATGCCACCAACTCCACATTCACAGGCAACTTCAGCGCCACAGCGTTTTCAGATAGCCCTCAATGCAAAGGCTCTAGACGCAAATATTGGTGTGAGAGCTAATTCAATCAAGGAAACACTGCATGTTGGTGAAGGGCATATTGAAGAAGGATCAGCCGAGTGGTTCTTGTGGGAGAACAACTCCATTTGGCTCACTAACTTCACACACCATCAGGCTTCCAAGCCAGCTCTCAAGGAAACTCAGTTTTCACACTCTATGCTTAGTGCCCTTTGAGTGCATTATCTAGGAATGAACCTGGTAGAGCATCCCACACAAACGAATGCTCCACATGCGGGTTTCACATGCCACCAACTCCACATTCACAGGCAACTTCAGCGCCACAGCCGTTTTCAGATAGCCCTCAATGCAAAGGCTCTAGACGCAAATATTGGTGTGAGAGCTAATTCAATCAAGGAAACACTGCATGTTGGTGAAGGGCATATTGAAGAAGGATCAGCCGAGTGGTTCTTGTGGGAGAACAACTCCATTTGGCTCACTAACTTCACACACCATCAGGCTTCAAGCAGCTCTCAAGGAAACTCAGTTTTCACACTCTAGGTTTAGTGCTCTTTGTGTGCCTAGGACTGAAATGAAGCTTGGTCAGCATTCCACACAAACGAATGCTCCACATGCGGGTTTCACATGCCACCAACTCCACATTCACAGGCAACTTCAGCGCCACAGCCGTTTTCAGATAGCCCTCAATGCAAAGGCTCTAGACGCAAATATTGGTGTGAGAGCTAATTCAATCAAGGAAACACTGCATGTTGGTGAAGGGCATATTGAAGAAGGATCAGCCGAGTGGTTCTTGTGGGAGAACAACTCCATTTGGCTCAATAACTTCACACACCATCAGGCTTCCAAGCAGCTCTCAAGGAAACTCAGTTTTCACACTCTATGCTTAGTGCCCTTTGAGTGCCTAGGACTGAAAAGAAGCTTGCAGAGCATCCCACACAAATGAATGCTCCACATGCGGGTTTCACATGCCACCAACTCCACATTCACAGGCAACTTCCAGCGCCACAGCCGTTTTCAGATAGCCCTCAATGCAAAGGCTCTAGACGCAAATATTGGTGTCAGAGCTAATTCAATCAAGGAAACACTGCATGTTGGTGAAGGGCATATTGGAAGAAGAATCAGCCGAGTGGTTCTTGTGGGAGAACAACTCCATTTGGCTCACTAACTTCACACACCATCAGGCTTCCAAGCAGCTCTCAAGGAAACTCAGTTTTCACACTCTATGCTTAGTGCCCTTTGAGTGCATTATCTAGGAATGAATCTGGTAGAGCATCCCACACAAGCGAATGCTCCACGTGCGGGTTTCACATGCCACCAACTCCACATTCACAGGCAACTTCAGCGCCACAGTCGTTTTCAGATAGCCCTCAATGCAAAGGCTCTAGACGCAAATATTGGTGTGAGAGCTAATTCAATCAAGGAAACACTGCATGTTGGTGAAGGGCATATTGAAGAAGGATCAGCCGAGTGGTTCTTGTGGGAGAACAACTCCATTTGTCTCACTCACTTCACACACCATCAGGCTTCCAAGCAGCTCTCAAGGAAACTCAGTTTTCACACTCTATGCTTAGTGCCCTTTGAGTGCATTATCTAGGAATGAACCTGGTAGAGCATCCCACACAAACGAATGCTCCACATGCGGGTTTCACATGCCCTAACTCCACATTCACAGGCAACTTCAGCGCCACAGGCCGTTTTCAGATAGCACTCAATGCAAAGGCTCTAGATGCAAATATTGGTGTGAGAGCTAATTCAATCAAGGAAACACTGCATGTTGGTGAAGGGGCATATTGAAGAAGGATCAGCCGAGTGGTTCTTGTGGGAGAACAACTCATTTGGCTCACTAACTTCACACAACATCAGGCTTCCAAGCAGCTCTCAAGGAAACTCAGTTTTCACACTCTATGCTTAGTGCCCTTTGAGTGCATTATCTAGGAATGAACCTGGTAGAGCATCCCACACAAACGAATGCTCCACATGCGGGTTTCACATGCCACCAACTCCACATTCACAGGCAACTTCAGCGCCACAGCCGTTTTCAGATAGCCCTCAATGCAAAGGCTCTAGACGCAAATATTGGTGTGAGAGCTAATTCAATCAAGGAAACACTGCATGTTGGTGAAGTGCATATTGAAGAAGAAAGATCAGCCGAGTGGTTCTTGTGGGAGAACAACTCCATTTGGCTCACTAACTTCACACACCATCAGGCGTCCAAGCAGCTCTCAAGGAAACTCAGTTTTCACACTCTATGCTTAGTGCCCTTGAGTGCATTATCTAGGAATGAACCTGGTAGAGCATCCCACACAAGCGAATGCTCCACGTGTGGGTTTCACATGCCACCAACTCCACATTCACAGGCAACTTCAGCGCCACAGCCGTTTTCAGATAGCCCTCATGCAAAGGCCTCTAGACGCAAATATTGGTGTGAGAGCTAATTCAATCAAGGAAACACTGCATGTTGGTGAAGGGCATATTGAAGAAGGATCAGCCGAGTGGTTCTTGTGGGAGAACAACTCCATTTGGCTCACTAACTTCACACACCATCAGGCTTCCAAGCAGCTCTCAAGGAAGCTCAGTTTTCACACTCTATGCTTAGTGCCCTTTGAGTGCATTATCTAGGAATGAACCTGGTAGAGCATCCCACACAAACGAATGCTCCACATGCGGGTTTCACATGCCACCAACTCCACATTCACAGGCAACTTCAGCGCCACAGCCGTTTTTCAGATAGCCCTCAAAGCAAAGGCTCTAGACGCAAATATTGGTGTGAGAGCTAATTCAATCAAGGAAACACTGCATGTTGGTGAAGGGCATATTGAAGAAGGATCAGCCGAGTGGTTCTTGTGGGAGAACAACACCATTTGGCTCACTAACTTCACACACCATCAGGCTTCCAAGCAGCTCTCAAGGAAACTCAGTTTTCACACTCTATACTTAGTGCCCTTTGAGTGCATTATCTAGGATTGAACCTGGTAGAGCGTCCCACACAAACGAATGCTCCACATGCGGGTTTCCAAAACATAAAAGCAACATCCACCAACTCCACATTCACAGGCAACTTCAGCGCCACAGCCGTTTTCAGATAGCCCTCAATGCAAAGGCTCTAGACGCAAATATTGGGGTGAGAGCTAATTCAATCAAGGACACACTGCATGTTGGTGAAGGGCATATTGAAGAAGGATCAGCCGAGTGGTTCCTGTGGGAGAACAACTCCGTTTGGCTCACTAACTTCACACACCATCAGGCTTCCAAGCAGCTCTCAAGGAAACTCAGTTTTCACACTCTTTGCTTAGTGCTCTTTGTGTGCCTAGGACTGAAATGAAGCTTGGTCAGCATTCCACACAAACGAATGCTCCACAAGCGGGTTTCACATGCCACCAACTCCACATTCACAGGCAACTCAGCGCCACAGCCGTTTTCAGATAGCCCTCAATGCAAAGGCTCTAGACGCAAATATTGGTGTGAGAGCTAATTCAATCAAGGAAACACTGCATGTTGGTGAAGGGCATATTGAAGAAGGATCAGCCGAGTGGTTCTTGTGGGAGAACAACTCCATTTGGCTCACTAACTTCACACACCATCAGGGCTTCCAAGCAGCTCTCAAGGAAACTCAGTTTTCACACTCTATACTTAGTGCCCTTTGAGTGCATTATCTAGGATTGAACCTGGTAGAGCGTCCCACACAAACGAATGCTCCACATGCGGGTTTCACATGCCACCAACTCCACATTCACAGGCAACTTCAGCGCCACAGCCGTTTTCAGATAGCCCTCAATGCAAAGGCTCTAGACGCAAATATTGGGGTGAGAGCTAATTCAATCAAGGACACACTGCATGTTGGTGAAGGGCATATTGAAGAAGGATCAGCCGAGTGGTTCCTGTGGGAGAACAACTCCGTTTGGCTCACTAACTTCACACACCATCAGCTTCCAAGCAGCTCTCAAGGAAACTCAGTTTTCACACTCTATGCTTAGTGCCCTTTGAGTGGCCTAGGACTGAAATGAAGCTTGGTCAGCATCCCACACAAACGAATGCTCCACATGCGGGTTTCACATGCCACCAAGCTCCACATTCACAGGCAACTTCAGCGCACACAGCCGTTTTCAGATAGCCCTCAATGCAAAGGCTCTAGACGCAAATATTGGTGTGAGAGCTAATTCAATCAAGGAAACACTGCATGTTGGTGAAGGGCATATTGAAGAAGGATCAGCCGAGTGGTTCTTGTGGGGAGAACAACTCCATTTGGCTCACTCACTTCACACACCATCAGGCTTCCAAGCAGCTCTCAAGGAAACTCAGTTTTTCACACTCTATGCTTAGTGCCCTTTGAGTGCATTATCTAGGAATGAACCTGGTAGAGCTTCCCACACAAACGAATGCTCCACATGCGGGTTTCACATGCCACCAACTCCACATTCACAGGCAACTTCAGCGCCACAGCTGTTTTCAGATAGCCCTCAATGCAAAGGCTCTAGACGCAAAATATTGGTGTGAGAGCTAATTCAATCAAGGAAACACTGCATGTTGGTGAAGGGCATATTGAAGAAGGATCAGCCGAGTGGTTCTTGTGGGAGAACAACTCCATTTGCCTCACTAACTTCACACACCATCAGGCTTCCAAGCAGCTCTCAAGGAAACTCAGTTTTCACACTCTATGCTTAGTGCCCCTTTGAGTGCCTAGGACTGAAATGAAGCTTGGTCAGCATCCCAAACAAATGAATGCTCCACAAGCGGGTTTCACATGCCACCAACTCACAATTCACAGGCAACTTCAGCGCCACAGCCGTTTTCAGATAGCCCTCAATGCAAAGGCTCTAGACGCAAATATTGGTGTGAGAGCTAATTCAATCAAGGAAACACTGCATGTTGGTGAAGGGCATATTGAAGAAGGATCAGCTGAGTGGTTCTTGTGGGAGAACAACTCCATTTGGCTCTCTTACTTCACACACCATCAGGCTTCCAAGCAGCTCTCAAGGAAACTCAGTTTTCACACTCTATGCTTAGTGCCCTTTGAGTGCATTATCTAGGAATGAACCTGGTAGAGCATCCCACACAAACGAATGCTCCACATGCGGGTTTCACTTGCCACCAACTCCACATTCACATGCAACTTCAGCGCCACAGCCGTTTTCAGATACACTCAATGCAAAGGCTCTAGACGCAAATATTGGTGTGAGAGCTAATTCAATCAAGGAAACACTGCATGTTGGTGAAGGGCATATTGAAGAAGGATCAGCCGAGTGGTTCTTGTGGGAGAACAACTCCATTTGGCTCACTAACTTCACACACCATCAGGCTTCCAAGCAGCTCTCAAGGAAACTCAGTTTTCACACTCTATGCTTAGTGCCCTTTGTGTGCCTAGGACTGAAATGATGCTTGGTCAGCATCCCACACAAGCGAATGCTCCACATGCGGTTTTCACATGCCACCAACTCCACATTCACAGGCAACTTCAGCGCCACAGCCGTTTTCACTAGACGCAAATATTGGTGTGAGAGCTAATTCAATCAAGGAAACACTGCATGTTGGTGAAGGGCATATTGAAGAAGGATCAGCCGAGTGGTTCTTGTGGGAGAACAACTCCATTTGGCTCACTAACTTCACACACCATCAGGCTTCCAAGCAGCTCTCAAGGAAACTCAGTTTTCACACTCTATGCTTAGTGCTCTTTGTGTGCCTAGGACTGAAATGATGCTTGGTCAGCATCCCACACAAACGAATGCTCCACATGCGGGTTTCACATGGCACCAACTCCACATTCACAGGCAACTTCAGCGCCACAGCCGTTTTCAGATAGCCCTCAATGCAAAGGCTCTAGACGCAAATATTGGTGTGAGAGCTAATTCAATCAAGGAAACACTGCATGTTGGTGAAGGGCATATTGAAGAAGGATCAGCCGAGTGGTTCTTGTGGGAGAACAACTCCATTTGGCTCACTAACTTCACACACCATCAGGCTTCCAAGCAGCTCTCAAGGAAACTCAGTTTTCACACTCTATGTTTAGTGCTCTTTGTGTGCCTAGGACTGAAATGAACCTGGTAGAGCATCCCACACAAACGAATGCTCCACATGCGGGTTTCACATGCCACCAACTCCACATTCTACAGGCAACTTCAGCGCCACAGCCGTTTTCAGATAGCCCTCAATGCAAAGGCTCTAGACGCAAATATTGGTGTGAGAGCTAATTCAATCAAGGAAACACTGCATGTTGGTGAAGGGCATATTGAAGAAGGATCAGCCGAGTGGTTCTTGTGGGAGAACAACTCCATTTGGCTCACTAACTTCACACACCATCAGGCTTCCAAGCAGCTCTCAAGGAAACTCAGTTTTCACACTCTATGCTTAGTGCCCTTTGAGTGCATTATCTAGGAAATACCTGGTAGAGCATCCCACACAAACGAATGCTCCACATGCGGGTTTCACATGCCACCAACTCCACATTCACAGGCAACTTCAGCGCCACAGCCGTTTTCAGATAGCCCTCAATGCAAAGGCTCTAGACGCAAATATTGGTGTGAGAGCTAATTCAATCAAGGAAACACTGCATGTTGGTGAAGGGCATATTGAAGAAGGATCAGCCGAGTGGTTCTTGTGGGAGAACAACTCCATTTGGCTCACTAACTTCACACACCATCAGGCTTCCAAGCAGCTCTCAAGGAAACTCAGTTTTCACACTCTATGCTTAGTGCTCTCTGTGTGCCTAGGACTGAAATGAAGGTTTGTCAGCATCCCACACAAACGAATGCTCCACATGCGGGTTTCACATGCCACCAACTCCACATTCACAGGCAACTTCAGCGCCACAGCCGTTTTCAGATAGCCCTCAATGCAAAGGCTCTAGACGCAAATATTGGTGTGAGAACTAATTCAATCAAGGAAACACTGCATGTTGGTGAAGGGCATATTGAAGAAGGATCAGCCGAGTGGTTCTTGTGGGAGAACAACTCCATTTGGCTCACTAACTTCACACACCATCAGGCTTCCAAGCAGCTCTCAAGGAAACTCAGTTTTCACACTCTATGCTTCGTGCCCTTTGAGTGCATTATCTGGGAATGAACCTGGTAGAGCATCCCACACAAACGAATGCTCCACATGCGGGTTTCACATGCCACCAACTCCACATTCACAGGCAACTTCAGCGCCACAGCTGTTTTCAGATAGCCCTCAATGCAAAGGCTCTAGACGCAAATATTGGTGTGAGAGCTAATTCAATCAAGGAAACACTGCATGTTGGTGAAGGGCATATTGAAGAAGGATCAGCCGAGTGGTTCTTGTGGGAGAACAACTCCATTTGGCTCACTAACTTCACACACCATCAGGCTTCCAAGCAGCTATCAAGGAAACTCAGTTTTCACACTCTATGCTTAGTGCCCGTTTAGTGCATTATCTGGGAATGAACCTGGTAGAGCATCCCACACAAACGAATGCTCCACATGCGGGTTTCACATGCCACCAACTCCACATTCACAGGCAACTTCAGCGCCACAGCCATTTTCAGATAGCCCTCAATGCAAAGGCTCTAGACGCAAATATTGGTGTGAGAGCTAATTCAATCAAGGAAACACTGCATGTTGGTGAAGGGCATATTGAAGAAGGATCAGCCGAGTGGTTCTTGTGGAGAACAACTCCATTTGGCTCACTAACTTCACACGCCATCAGGCTTCCAAGCAGCTCTCAAGGAAACTCAGTTTTCACACTCTATGCTTAGTGCCCTTTGTATGGCTAGGACTGAAATGAACCTGGTAGAGCATCCCACACAAACGAATGCTCCACATGCGGGTTTCACATGCCACCAACTCCACATTCACAGGCAACTTCAGCGCCACAGCCGTTTTCAGATAGCCCTCAATGCAAAGGCTCTAGACGCAAATATTGGTGTGAGAGCTAATTCAATCA